>NC_135855.1:21618885-21918885 GCF_031162955.1 Sander vitreus
AATATGAAGGATTAAGATATAATTAAATGTTTGTGTTAATTGAATACACTCCGCAGCATTATCATGCAGTCTGTACCTGCTCATAAAACTCATTGACGATGCCTTCTGTCCACTTGAGGTGTAGGTCACGAACTTTGGCCGGCCCATTGATATCTGCCAGCTTGATACACACTTGACACACCAGCAGTCTGTCGTTCTCATTGGTCCAATCAATTCCTGGACTGTTCACATCATTCACCTGTTAACAAACAAGCAAACAAACAAAGATGGATGCCTTATTACAACTGGACAACGGATTTTTCCTGCATCCATTATGCTGCAAACTGCTCAACTAAACTTTAACGTACCATCCTCCTAATGTTTCAATCAATATTTTGCCAGAAATTAAAGGATCAAAAAATAGATAATGATCTATTCTGATCATACAACTCAGATTTCTTCATCTCAGACCTTGGCATTGAACTCAGCCAGGAAGTCAAAGTGCTTCTTGAGGTCTGTGGCCAGTATAGCCTCGATGACGAGGAAGCGAAAACGCTTGAACTCTACGTGATCCAGGTTGACCAGGAAGTTGAACTCGGGCCGGGACAGATAGAGGCTCCAGGCAGACGCAGCGTGGTGGTTCTCCAGCACCGACCTGTCATTGTACAGTACCGCCTGCACCGGACAGGAGGGAAAAGCAAAGCGGTGAGAGAGGGGAAAGATGGCACGCTAAGAAGATTTCTACAATTTCCTTTAAAATGTCAATAATACCTTTGCTTACATAATATGTCTGCATATGTGTAACTTTAAAAATAGCACTCAGTAAATAAGATAAAAAAAGGACATGAGGGTATTTGGTTATGAAAGTAGAAATGTAACGGGCTCAAAGGGCAAGTATGGCTGTGGGGAGAAGCAGGTTAAAAGCAGTTACGGGGACATTAGAGAACACAAAAGGCTTAAAAGATACTTTTAACAGACATGGTGGTTGTCAACATTAATAGCAATCAATAGGTTGGGTTCAGGGTTCCCTCTCCTTTCTTGTAACCCACTTTCCTGGGACTTGAAAAAAAGACAGACAGCGGGGGTGCTATCACTGGTCATGTTGAGAAAATACAATATTTAAACTGGGACATGCAGTTAACCTTTTCACCCCTCATTTACATGACGGGGAGCGAGCACAAATGGCCATGTGGTGTGGAGTTAATTATATAAGATCGCTCCTTGAGACACAGTTTGGGAAAAAAAAAAAGGGATAATTTAATAATAATTATAAATTTAACTTATAATTTATCTCGGGACCTCAAATAATGATCGCCCTTTCATATATCTGTAAACCTTGCATCGAAAAAAGGCTACTTTTAAATTATACTATGCATAGCTTGGCTTTGCGTTATATAGTATGTAAGGAAAAGTCATCTAAGGAAAATGTTGACTTTGAAGTTAAAGATTAACTGTAAAACTGGAAACGCAGGGTTTCTGTAGGATACTCATAATGCATGAGGACAAAACATAATTTCAAGAATGTTTCTAGTTCCGCAAATTCAACAAGTTGCAAACCTGTTGCATATAATATCCCCCCCCACGGAGTGGTTAACTTAGGAAAGTACGGACAAAGGGATAAATGCTGATACTGCAGCAAATGCAGGATCCAAAATGTTTGATGAGGGTGGCGACCTCTGACATATATAGCAATTGTAAGTCGCTTTGGATAAAAAGCGTCAGCTAAATGACATGTAATGTAATAATGATTATCCATGGAGGATATTGTGTATTTCTTTGTAAAGCTTGGACAACTGTGATAATAGTGCAAATACACATATGTACAGTAATGTACAGGTATAATAAAAAAAATTTAAAAGTGCTGACAAGCAAATTGGTCACCAAGTTTGAGAAGATTCACAAATGAAAGACGTAAAAACTCACGTAGCTTAATTTTAGCAGGAAGGACGCAAGTTTGAAAAAAAGCTACGATGACATCTAACACTGTGTGCCAGACATCCAGTCCAGGATTGTCCCGATGTATACAAGTACAGGACCAATGTTCGTGGTGTCATCAACTTACTAGGTATATACTGTATGCTGACTGGCAGGGGTCATAGGAATTCTCTTAGGGGAGGTTAGTCTCACTCCTTCAGTTGCTCGTGTATATACAGTTGTGGTGAAATGTCATTTTGCATAAACCCATAGTCTGATGGTGATCTTTTGTTTCTGTAAACACGAGTGTGTTTATGTGTCCCATGAGATAAAATGAGTTTGTCAATTCAATCTACAACACCTTCATGTACCAATAAATGCCTATTTGATCTTTAATTACCTGAGGTGCATTAGTGGCTACTAGAAAGGCATTTGTGCGACCGGGATGGTCATAGTCGTGCATTGCAGCTGCTACATAAAGGGCCATGAGCTCCAGGGCAGGTATGTTCCAGGCCAGGCAGCCATAGCTGTCATCTGAAATTGAGGAGCTTTTGGAGGAGGCGTAGGATATCCTGCCTGGAGAGATCCCACTATCTGAATCTGAAACATGACGACAGACAAGATAGCTGTCAATGAATGTCACAGTGATGGAAAAAAAAAGTGTAGATCTACACTGCCATTGTAAAATCCGGTTAGAATTGTGGCTTTTCCACAACTGAGCAAAACCTTACTTTTCACTTTCATATAACTGCCATTTTCTCATCCCCCTTCTCTCTGTCCGCGCTTATCAAATGACAGCTGTTTTGGCAGCCTCAGTGTTCGACGTCAGTGAATAAGCCTCGGGTAATTTCTAATGGAGCTAAAATATCATTAGCAGAGTAGATCAAGTAGAGTATGACGTGGTAGAGTAAAGGCCACACCCAATAAAAGAAAAAACTCCTAAAAGCCACAAACAAAACTGAGTCAGAATTACTGTATTTCTGACATCAGAGGGTGGCGAAATAGAGAGAAAAAGTCTGCACACTAAAATGTTTTTCTTTATTTGTTGACCTAATCTGACATTTCTTTGTAAGATTACTTTGGCTTGACCTGAGACATCTAAAAGGTTTCACACCTATACAGTATGTATGCTGTCTAGATGACAACTAGAGACTAATCGTTTTAAGGGGATAGGTTGTTTCTGTTGTTTAACTTTGCAGATATAACTCCTTATCAATGCGCATTCACCCACCTAATAATCTAAATTCTCCCACAAGATGCTCATTAGGATTGGTAGACCAAAATGTCTTTAACTGATTAAATTGCGAGCCACATTTAGAAGGTTTTTATTTATTCAGGAGATCAGAGAAGTCCATTTAGAATGGTTACTGTGTGCAGGCTTTTATGCAAGACTAAATGATGAACGCCCCTCAAACAACTCAAAATGTGCGACACTGGCTAACATCTGTAATACACATCAGAGATCACATAATGCGATTATGCATTTAGCCAATAATGATTGTTGTGCAGCTACGTGTCATTATAACCCATGTTTCAGAAACTGTAACAACAATCTTTGACCACTGAGTTCATGAGCCCTACCTGTGTCACTTCCTGTCACATGCTCACTGTGAATCTGCTGGAACCCGGGAATTGGTCGAGTGGTCAGGTACCAGACAGCATGGAGCACATCAGTAGCATGGACCCTGTTGTGATCTGTAACCATAATAGTTCAAATTTAAAATAAATCTATTTTACCATGTACAGTACACTAGCACACAATTGAAAAATTACATCATTTATGGATAACTAAAACGGCGTCTTAGCTTTGCCACACAATGGCAATTATACATATGAACACCCTGGAATAACACATCAACAAACCCCAAATATGAGTCTTTGAATTTCTTGAACACTACACAGTGGGATACTTACAGGGAATGTCCCTGTAGCCACTTTCCAGAGCACAGAAGTATGACATGAACTCCCTCACAGGGATCTTGAAAATTTCAAACAGACATGTATCCTGGAAAAGGGTGTATGTCACCTGTGGAAACACAAGCCAGCTTTACTGGAACAGCAATCAGAACACAAGATAACCAGCACCCTCACTGATACTCAGTAGAACATTAAACATGACTTTCATTATCATAGAAGAATTTCACTGTCTGCTGAATGTAATTTTTAAGCTAAAAAAGTAATTTGAACTCCCTGAAATTTGTATAAATTATAATCTAAGTGTTGCATATTTACGTTACATTTAAACTAAAAGGCTAAAAGTCCTGCTAGCAGGCTGCAATGATGATTATATCCAACTTCATGGAACGGTTTGCTTTTCTTTATCAGGAGTGGACAGGCCGGCCAATTAAAACACATACTACTACAGCTACAGGAGATGACTGGTCTGTGCTTGTTGTACTAACATAGCTGAGTATCCTTCCGCTCTTCCCTCCTGTTCGGTCCACCAGGTCAAAGATCTGGAAGTTCCAGGTGTTCATCCTCTCCATGAGAGCCTCATGGTCCTCCAGCATAGGATCTACTTTGAACTCCTGCTCACCCTGAGCAATCACAAAATGTTGTAGAGATTAGCACTTTTAGCACAAGTACTTTTTTCATTGACACATAATGTTCTGAACAAAAAAAACTGAATCCATATATACTTAATCATTGTAAGCAAGTCTACGTACAAGTATGAGCTAACTGTCTGAAACAAAACTACGGCTGATACTTATGAGAAGGAAAAATACAAACAACATGACAAATGGAGTAATTGTTCCATGTGCTGTGCTTCAGTAAACAATCATATTGGAACTAGCAGCCCTGTATTCACACACCTCTGATTCCTGAGTCTGTTGGTCTGTGCTCGAGCTCTTCTGCATCTCCTCCTCCGCCTGCCCCTGGTTCCCTACAACGCCTGGACTCCCGTCCCCAGACGCGTCTGCCTCCACGCTCTCCTCCCTGATCAGAGGCTCTCCTGGGAACTCTTCAGCCGCTGCATACACAGAGCACAGTGAATGGAAAGCCTTAACACGCACGTACGCACACACACACACACACACCTATGAACATATTTATTTTACATTTTTGCTCTACATTATCACATTACTTTGTGTGTTTGAATTTGAAATTTATTTTTAATGAATACAATGCAGTCACATATTTAAATGGGCTTTTCACTAGTATATATAGATTATTTATTTTAAAACTGGCCTGCCTTGAAACAGGTAACTGTACTGTAAGAAAATGAAACCTAATACTGGTTACTGGAACGTACAGTGTCTAATGCAGTCAAGATGGTTAATAGTGATTGTAGATAGCTACTGAGAAAACAAGGCTTATTTTCAATGTGTAGGTCTAGCTATTCAACACATTTTAAGTTTATATATACACAACCCTTACTTGGAATATCACAGGGACAAGACATACAATGCTCATTCTTTCGTGCGTGTGCACACCTCTGTCTGCATTTGTGTGCACGAACTTGCATTATATTTGGAGTCCAGCAGAGGGCAGCGTTAACCCCCTAAACTGCTTACAGAAGTTATTCTTTCAATCTCCAACACCGTAGCACTGGTCAAGGCTGTCTGCCACCACATCACTGTGCATTAAATTGAATTGTATGTACCTGAGCGCCTGCGTTGAGCCTCACTGGCAAATGGTTGATAGGATTCCCCTGTATCTCCGCTGGAAACGCCCTTGAGCATCTGACGACCACAGCTAGAAAGGACACAGTATCACAGCAATGACCAATTGCAGCACATCTTTTGTTAGAAGCACTAACATAACAGACACAGTAACATGCCACTTCATTACTGCAGGTCTCACCTGGTGCACAGGTGAGGAGGGAAGGTGGAGCTACGGAAGGCCTGCTGGAAATCAGGTGAGTTGAGGGTGTAGCCCAAGGGCTTGTGCAGGTTCAGATTGACACTTGGCTTTGTCAGGAAGTCAGCCGTGTCTGGGAACTCCACAGGCGATCGAGTGACGAGAGACGACGAAGAACCTGCACCTACTGCGAGAGGACCGTGGCTTGGTGAGGTGAGTGGACTCAGGCTCGGAGATGCGCCTGGAGAGGACAAAGGGAGTACAGGAAAAGAGAGAGGCACGAGATTCAGTCAAAACATGAGCAATTAATCCACATGTAGTGTCTTTGGGAAGTTGTATGGTTAAGTCTCACCTGCTCTCCTGGACCCTGCATGATAGGTGAGGGTAACAGAGGAAGATCTCTGCTTGGGAATGGTGAGCAGATTTGGATTGGGCCCATTAGACAGACCTGAGCTGGAGCACAAAACACATATATTCTACACTGGCTCTAAAATACAACTTTTATTAAGCATAGTTTTTGCAAAGATAAGGAATAAGACATCTTATACTCGATATCTCACTGTCAGGTGTTGTGCCTCAAACTCTAAGAAGCTCACCGCCAACATAGCTAGTCTCTCCTGCCACCCCGTGGAGACATATAGACACTACACCCTGGTGTCCACAGCAAGTTTAATGTTCGAGTAAATTGAACACTGTGTAATGGATTTGTTTACAGTAACTAAAGATGCCTGATTTTCCCTCAAAGCATGTAAACAGGAGGTACCGATATTATAGTCCACTTAAACTTATTCCTTGATTGTGTAAAATGCGGATCTGTTTCTTAGTTCTTACTCAGAGAAGAGACAACACTATTCTATGATGTGTTAACAACTCCTGCTTGTGTTTTCTCTGTGCAAGCTGAAACTCACACAGGGCTTACAGGTACATTTTATTGTCGGCAGAAACACAATGGAAGGAAGTGATGGAACACAATTTCTCTCAGTTTCTTGTTTGTGGGTGACAGGCTGCTATAAAGCAAACTCAGAGGAACAGTCAGTTTTATATATACTGTACTTAAATATAATTTTTTTACGTGTATTTAATATTTACATTAGTTTCTCAGCTGATGATAGCAGGGTCTGGCCTGTCGCATGAAGCAGGATTTGTAGGTGAGAAAGCTAACTTTGCGCTTCTCAGTTTCACATATACAGCTTCAAACCACAACAAAGGCAGCAGACCAAGCCTGCAAGCAGCTGCTTTTTTGTTCATGATTCAAAATATGAAAATGACTTTCTCACCAATAAACTGTGAGGAAAAGGGAGTTACTGCGGTATGGACAGCGACGAGGACTAACGATAACTGGGTGACATGTTTACAAAAGGGTAGATTAACTTTGCTTTTCTTGATAATTAATTGTATCAAATCAGACATATAGTACATGTTTGTAGGACAACCAATGTTCTGCTCTGGCATTAAAAGTAACAGCTAAGCATAGGGGCAACGTGATGAGTGGAAAATGTTTGGTCAGACTCAGTGATGTGAGGATGCAGCTTTGCTATACTGTAGCATGGTATGGATGTGTAGTGAGACAAAGAGGGGCTCGATGGTGTTTTAAGCCCCCAACGTCTCATTCCAGGCAGCACTGCAACTGTTGACTTCAAGGCACCTAACCCTAACCTTAACCATTGCCTAATCCTAGTGCCTTCCAGGCACGTTGCCTGGAAGGAGACGTTGGGGGCTTAAAACACCGACAAACCAAAGAGGGATGTAAAGGAATTGAGAAAAAAGTAAACTCGTGAATACAATATTTACAGTTTTAACTGTCAAATCTGGCTTCTCTATTCAAAACCAAATGTGATCTACATTTCTCACCTGGTTATCTCAATACAGATGTAAAATACACAGTTGACCTGGTTTCCTGTGAAGTGCACTATTTCTATTTTTATAATGAAGATGATTTATAGCTTATTTAGAACTCACTGAGGCTCATTCATAACTTGAACAGTGAAATCAATGTGCACAGGTGCTGCTGAGCAACCAGAGGAAGATTATTCAGATCTTGCAAGAATAGCCATTAATCTGCTCCAAAACTGGGCCGATTCAGGGTAAAGTACAGCCTAGATGATGTCTGTAAGCAATTCTCAAGACAGTGTGTGTTTCTGGAAGTTGGTAAAGTGCATTTGTGTGGGTACCTGGTCAGGTTGAGGTCCGGGTGGGGTCTCTTGCCACTGTTGCGTTCCCAGCGTAAAGAGGAAGGGTCAAGAGGCGGGAGTGCAGAGCACGAGGAGGAGGAGGAGGTGGTGGAGCTGCGCCTGGGCTGAGGGGTGGGGAGGCTGTTTCTGCTGCTCAAACCCTGATGGGGAAAGGAAGTCTCCAGTATATATATGTTTTATACACAAACTGAAGACGCTGGTCATATACTTAAACATTATCACATTAAAAAAAGCTAGCGAGCATTTGTGAAAAACGATGACGCCATTAGAAGGCACCTGCAAAAAACAACCACATGGTTGTAAGGTCCATATGTTTAAACTGGCTCAACTTTTGCCACAATGCGACGTCATCGAGCAACACAATACATCATTTGGCCAATCAAGAATTCTGCCTTACAATCTACCTTGTGACCATCAAGATGAAGGATAAAATGACTGTCGCTCTGATAACTTTCCACAGCTTTAAAATTGTTTCTCACACGATTAAAACTGCTGTGTCTGAAGGAACTTTTAGTGTCTGAGTTAGTTCCTAAGTTTAGATACTAGGACTCCCTTCAGTTCTGGGACTTTTAATTGACTGGAATGGGAATTACTCATCTCTTTATGTATCCATACTAGGTTGGTGCAGTGGTAATACTTGTACCAACCTTAATGGGTTTCCTGTCACTCCTCTCTACAGAGTCCTCCACCTCATCGCAGGGGTAGAAACCCGGGAAGGGGGTGAAGGGGTTGACCCTGGGGCGGCACGAGCCTGAAAATGTCCCCATGAGGCTTGAGATGCTGCGCAGGCCTGAGATGGTGTGTGGTGAAAGAGAAGAGTCCATCAGCAGGTCCGACACCAGGTTCCTGGCCTCGTTGATGACTGAAAGATCCACGCCGTTGCCACTCACTGCACCCTGCCATATGTGCACATACATCGCACAGATTAGGGAACAGGGCAGCAAATGCACTGTCGGAGGGCAACTTCAGTGCAGCACACACAAAAGTAGTTTTCAAAATGTTCGTGGTAAAGTTGTTTTTAAAATATGATAGAATAGATCCCAAATGTTGGCTTATGGCTTGCTTGAAACAGTGTTGTCTCGCCGCCTCCTGCTGGAGTGTACTGTAATATGGACAACAGACAGCATGACAACCTACTGATTCATAGCACTAACTTAAAAGGATGCTTGGGCTAGCGGTGTTGCAGTAGGAACAACAACAGTAACAACAACTACAGTATATTGGGAGGAAAATACACCTGTCTAGAGCCCATATGAGAAGTGTAGTGCGATGCTAATATCTAAAGTGAAATTGTAAGAAAACACAACAGGTGTAATGCTTGCTTTATTCAGGGCAGGTTTCAGGTGGGGAAATGTCCTGGCTGGCTTGGCTCTCTGTCTAACAGGAACAAATAATGATTTTTGGTCTGTGGGAGCTAAATTCTTTGACAGATTACGAAAATAGTTCAAACAAGAAAAAGAATGTCAGAGTAAGATAAAATGTGGCATGCCAACAATTCCAAGGCCATTGTATGGCAGGTTTTACACAATGTGTATTTTGCCTGACCAAAAGATGTCAGCAAGAGAACTGAATGTCCTAAAGGTGACTTATAGGCTGCTTCTACTGTTGGACTACAGAGGCCGCTCTCTCTAAATAGATATGTATTATCTGTGTGTTACCTGGATGAACCATGCACATGTACCTTCAAACTCCTGACATAAACACAGTACTGACCTGATACTGTGGTTTGTACCAGTGTTTCAGATCCCAGTCCCACAAGATCATCTGAAAAACACAAGAGACCCATAAACTGTCAGTCAAATGTAATCATTGCATATAATGTTTGTGCATAACAGTGAATATAAAATCGTATTTCAATAGAAAGAGCACAGGCGTTGACCTATGCTCCACTTTTAGCACACGGCCTAATGACTTTTCAGCAAAGGCACTAGCAGTTCAGCGACACAACTTCTGCTCATCTATTCATCCAAACACACAGTGTAGTAACAGTTTACATTGAGGATTTCCTGCACCACATGACGCACTTTTCTAGTACAGGTATGCTAATGCACAATGCCTTAGCGACAGCAGACTGAAGCCTTTCACTAAAAGCAAAAAAAGAAAAGCAAACCACTAAACCACCACAGTGCGTCTACAATGGAGCTATGAGATCTTATCTGGCTCCAACTACGTCAATCTGTTGGTAACCAAACAGGAGCTCCGTCTCTCAGCGGTTTACAGTCAAAGTTGTTGCAGGTTGTGTAACACTAAATTGATGGACCTGAAATAATCTAATCCTAGATAGCATTTAACTAGGTTTGTACAGTCAAATTATACTTTTGCACATTTACTGATTTTCCTGCATGCATTTCATTTTGTCAGCCATGCACATTTAAGTGAAAGCACTGAAATCTTCACTTCACTTTTGACAGCATAACAATTGAAAACATAAAGTCAACTATTTATGATGAATCCTAGTCCAACCTGTCATGCAGCGACAACCCCCCCCCCCCCCCACACACACCTATTTTAGGTCTACTTCATGTTTTAATGGGTAGAAATATAGCCGTTCGCTATGTAAACTCCAGGCAGTATATACATTTATTTTAAAAAGCCAGCATGCAGTCTCACCCAGCACCACAAGGGGGACAGAGACAAGAGGATTAAGCCTCATTTTGTGAAACACCTCCACAAACACAAAGAACCTCAACCTAATGCACTAAAACACTAAACACACACACACACACACACACACACACACACACACACACACACACCCCCTAACATATCCTTCTTTTTACCATCTCAGCCAGTCGTCATATTATCAGGAACAATCAAAGCACATCATATCACATTAAAAATGTGAAAAGATTTTATTCTGGATTAAACCTTTCAGCATTGTCAAGAATGGAAAAAAAAAAAAAATCACATTTTTATAGTTAAAATGTAATGTGCACTCTTTCACTACTTTTCTACATTGTGTGATTACAAAAAGAACATATGCCAGTTTGTAAATGCTTTAACGCCAGGTTTTTAATGTAAGAAAAACATTTGTATACTAGGTTTTCTTTCCAGCTTTCTGTAATAGTAACGATATTATACAGACATGTTTTACTTTTCTGCACGTGATGCATACAATGAATTAAAGCTATAACTAAGGTTGTTAAATGAATCAGTGGCTCCATCCCATCTCCTCTAATCAGTTTCATTGATCAAAGTGGGATGTTGGGTGTTTGTCATCAGCATTTGTACAATGCTGCCAAACATGTAATATGGCAAATAAGCCCTGCCATGGCAACCCGACATAGAGGCCAACAAACAATGCTCCATACACCATGGCAACAGGATGGCGGGAGACGGCCGGAGGACAGAGTTGTTGGCCTTCTGCTTGTTTATGGAGAGAAGCAGAAGGGCTGAAACGGAGAGGTAGATGGGTAAAAGCTGAACGAGAGGATGTCATTAAGGATGGGATGGTGAGTTAAGGACAGAGACCTATACACAGAGATAAAAAGAACAGAAAAAAAGGAAAGAGACAACTAAATATGATGTACGCTTGGCCTTCATTTACCTCAACTAAAGATGTTTTGTTCCATTTTCTACTGACCCTTTCGACCGTAAGCGCAGTACACAGAGACACACTCAAAAGTCTTTAGTGTGTCACACAATATAGCGTAGTATCATACAGTCTGTCTACACCTCACCATTACAGTATGCCTATGCATAATCTGTGCACAATGCACAAAAACATGGATGTCTTCTCCGGCCTCTTACATGGCACAGAAACAGGAAAAGCTGGCTGAATGGGGGCTATTACCACCATTACATTATGTGCCAAGTAGTCTATACTGACGACGTTTTATTTACGGGATAGTTCCGGTGCCGCTGGAGATTCCGCTGAATGTCCCTGATTTTCGCCCGGATGTCCCTCACCTTCCGCTTTCTTTGTGTTGGCATTCTAAACTCCAGTCGATTCGGAAAACATGCTCCGAGCTAGAAGCGACAATCAAATTATATTTATCTTTTTTTTTGAGTAAAAATCAAACACTCGACAGCCATTTTAATTCCAGAGCTCGCCTCCCTACGTACACATGTTCTACCAAAACAAGTTCCTTCTCGAGGCACCGTACCTGCGCTTAGCGCCGCACAACAAGATTGTGGTTGGTTTAAAGAAATGCCAATAAAACCAGAGCATGTTTTTCTCCTATCCTGTATTGTTGTGAGGACTAGCCACACCTTCCCCCGCAGCGCTGTGGAGGAAGGTCTGACAATGCGAGACTATGTGCCAAGCAATAGCTTATTTACAGTGAGGGCCTTCTGCAAGTGATGAGATTAAAATCTTGAACAGGAGATATTTTCTTTAGGGTTGTTATGAAAACATGACATGAGGGCAGACGCAGAGATTGAGACACACAACTCAGGCTCAGCTGCTGACACTTGAGACACTCACGCAATTTATTTATTATTATTTTTTGTTTTATCTATTACATTGATTATTTATTTTGTACTTATTTATACTTCTACTCAGTTACGTGTATGTATATATACACACACACATTAATCTATTTGAAATAATATTCTAATATATTATTATAATTAATATTCATAATCATAATAATAGTATATTTTGCCCCTACTTCTACTTACGTTTTGCTTGCATGATGTTTTACTTGTAATGGAGTAGTTTTACATTGTGGTATTGTGTACTTTTACTGAGGTACCTTTTCCAACATTAGCTCTAGGGGTTACGGACGCTAATAAAGGAAGAAACAATATATATCAGTAATATAATAATAAATCATGCTTTAAACCAAAACTACTAGTATTAAAAAGGAGACATGTAAATAGTTTGATTTTGTGGGGACATTTGTGCAACTGCTAATTATAGATATGTGTCATGTCTGCAAGAATGTCAGACTGCCTACCTTTTCAATTTGACCTCTACTGCTCATATATTTCACTACTTTTTAAGTTTATATTTTCAACACACAGGCACAGACAGGGCTTGTTAGACTCGTACAATTGGCCATATCCAGTGTAGCTGCCATTCTGTGTAACCCTGTGTGCACACCTACATGTGGATGAAGATTATTTATGGTGTCGGTATTTACAAAAGGGAAATAACTGCACTATAATTATGCACACCTGCATGAATACATAGATTTTAAGCAAACAGGGAGAGACCCACACAGCGAAAACACACACAATCAAACATGCACTCAAATGCACATAACAAAAATAAAGTACACATCAAAATATCACTTCACAAGCACACACAGTTATTTAACATTTAACACAAGTAGTAAATATTTCCTAACTGGAGTCAATAAACCTGTGCAAGCTATTAGACGGGCAGTTGTTACACCTGCGTGTCATATTAGCTAGGCTCTGTGGTGTGAGAGGTGCTAGAACTGATAAAAACACGCTAATAAGAGTGTGGGGGACAGAGAAAAGGTATCAATGGCAGGAAGGCATTTGTATGGAGAGAAGCAGGGCACTGCTGACGTCAGTCTGCGGCGACACAAACAGCGTCAGCAGCCGTCTGCACACGGCGATAATGAGGACTGGGCTCTGGTTGTCAAGACACACACAGGAAGAAAAGATGATACGGGGAGGGGAAAAGAAAGCACAGGCTGGGTTGATTCTTTTAAGCCTGTTCAGCAAAGAGAGCTAACCAGATGTGTGAGAGAGAGAGAGAGAGAGAGAGAGAGAGAGAGAGAGAGAGAGAGAGAGAGAGAGAGAGAGAGAGAGAGAGAGAGAGAGAGAGTGTGTGTGTGTGTGTGTGTGTGTGTGTGTGTGTGTGTGTGTGTGTGTGCGCGCGCCCCATTGGTCAGACATAGCTTGAACTGCCAAGATATGGCTAGCCTGTAGCACAGTGCCAAAGCTCTGGCAGGTTAGCTGACTGTAGGCCAGCAGCTGAGGCAACTAAAGGAAGGAGCAGACTGCGATTAAAAAAACAGTCTCTGAACTTTTGACCCAGACTGACTCACTGCAAAGATGTTTCCTACACTCAAACACACACAAAACCGACCCATATAAGAACATATTTTGCAAATATACTATAATATATACTGGAGATGCTACATTTTCTTTTAGCTACAAAATGCATTTTGTGTTAAATATTAACATAGCATTAAATTCAACAGTCTCAGTAAAGAGTTTTAAGAATTTGGAAGGAAAAAAAAACATGAGACGCGATGAAACTATTACTATAAAAATGATGTTTAGTTAACAATGATAGATATCTATTTTTAATATGGCTTTCAATGTGTGTGCTTCATAATCCAGTTAATCTGACAACAATCTCCTCACAGATAATGATAAACACTAAATGCTCATGGAGAAAGAAAACAAGTGCAACAGTGAACTTACGTTAACCCCGTAATAAAGATGAGGAAGTTACTGACCAAACCAGGTTTAACAACTTCAATTATATGGAAGTGGTTAAGATATATTTCAAGCGACAAGGAGGCTTTAACAAAGATACTCTGCAAAATATACCAAGTGTGAACAAGGACAGGGTGCACAACGAAAAGGTGCGAGATTTTGGGCCAACGTGTGTTTCTAAACCCACAAGCAGTGTCCAACATGCTGATCTTTGATATTCAGTAGCATTACTGGAGCTCAACTTAAACAACAAGCAATTGTGTTCTTGGGTTTGTAGCCATTGCCCTTTATAAAATAGTGCTTAATATGCAACAAGGACTTATTTCTAGCCACTTTTTGGCATGATGTCTAGCAAAGTGTAGATAGAAAAATGATTACAGTGCTAGACTCTCAAGAAGATTTTTCTGTGCTGTGCATCTTTTATCAGTCAATTCAAAAGCCATGTTGACGCTATTAGCACTTATCTCTGCATAGTTATAATGTATTGAAAGATTATCTTCATAGAATTTCTTAAGATTACGTTCATTTGATCAATTGTTGTAGGATTCATCTAGGTTTAAAACATGTATCTTGACAAAAAAACAAATGTAGCAACTGACACATTTGTAATTTATCTTTTTTTTTTTATAATTGATAATATTCTATGTTTAAATCTCAAAGCCCAATGGACAGATTTTTGGTAACTTTAGTTTCACTAAATTATATTAGACTACTTAAAACATAGCTAGCATGACACTTTGGGTCAGTTGCTTTACAAAGTGGGTAGATCAAGTGACAAAGTTGTTGTCTGTGAAAGGTTTGACGAGATAAAGTATTCCTCCCAGTGTACCTGGAAAGACAATCCACAGGACCAAAGACTTGTAAAAAATCTTTTTGCATCTGTGGTGCTTGGCTCACCACCAGCCTACAGGTCAACAGGGCCAAAGGGAAAACTCATGGTACTCCAGATGGCTAGTCCGCCTATGGCTGTCACCAGTGTTGTCAGGGCAACCTGGCAGGACCATGGAACATTCTTTGACTAGGGAAAGGAGCTTGTGCAAAATGTCATCCCTCTCTTTCACACTCATCTACCACTTCACTGGACTGGTGTTGTGCAGCATCTGCCCTGCAAAACCCAGCGTTTATTAGTGTCATTTGGAGTCTTTTAAGTATGACAAGATATGTTTCTTTGTACACTAAGTGGCGTTTGTCCCATTTGGCACCAACCCAGTGAATTAAGAAAACAAACACAAACAATGAAATGGCATCCTAGAAATTGTTTATAAATTCCAATCATCCAAAGCGTCTCGTTAGTCTGGTTGTCAAAATAGTTCTGCGAAACTTTATCTCACGACAGACAGAAATGAACAGCAAAGCAAATCCACTATTGGCCACTATTCCTCTGCCCACTACACGCTACATCCTCTGCTCTACAAGTAAACAAACATTTATGGCCGACGCTTCTTCTGGGTATGTCACCACAGAATTTTCACTGAAAAATGTACAGGGAACAATCAAAAGGAGACACAGCATGCTGGCGTAAAGAAAACAGTGGATGTAGAGAAATGTTAATCTTAGGAAAGCGAGAGATGGTGGAGAATGGTAGCAAACAGCAGGTATCGAATACTGAAGTTTGACGTTTCTTGAAGTAATACGTTTAACAGGAAACACTAACACTTAAGAAAAGAATGTACACAGTGTTTTACATGCTGTGTGATGTTTGCCTCTAGTAAGATAAAGTTTGAAGATCTCGAAAGGGAGTTTTGTTATTTTCTACCTGTCCAACAAAGGCACATGTTGGGGTTTAGTTCACGTTCAACCAAGGGTGTTAAAATTGTAAAATTATTATTAAACTGAACAATGATGCCCGTTTGTCTTCTGTCCTAAATTTTACATAAAGCCTAATGTAATTCAGTTTAAAGGTAGTTCTGAAGATTAATCCATACAGGCTTTCTTTACCTGATACAAGTATAACATGACATGTGATACTATAAGATAAGGTGATCTAAAGCAAAAAGTAGTACAGGTTACCAGCCAGGCAACTATCCAACCAGTGTGCAGTATCTCTATGGCATTAGGTAACTTGGCACCATGTTCCCATGTCCTACAAAAGAATAACAATGTAGTAACACTAAGTTAATGTCACACGACACCAGCACAGAGGGAACGCTGGTGTAACTTAAACATTTTTGGCTCCAGGTATTTTTTTTTTGTATAATTTGGATTACGTTTTAGAAACACCCATCTAACAACTCACAAACAACTTTTTAACAAACTAAAAAGGATCCGTCAGCCCATTGTTATCTGTGTTTCCACCACGGTCTAAAGACCTGGCTAATTAGCAGGGCCACACGGAATCTGCGGTCGCAGAAATCTGCAAACAAATTAAAATAAATAAATAAATAAAACTCATATTGTTAACACATCTCCACCCCAAGCAAAAACAGTCACCTAAATTCTGCAAATTTTCATGACCTGATCGCAGCCGGTGGGGCTGGATAACATGGGCGCAGAAATAACAATAGCTCCGCTTCATGGTGCTTCGCGGCTAATGTAATTCAGTTCAGTATGGCTGCCATGTTTTCTTTAAAAACCAAGTAACATTTACAGCTGCGTGTCTCCACAGTAAATCATCTGTAAAAAAAAAAAAAAAAAAAAAGAGTGTTTGATGGTTATTTATTTGTGCTTTAGAACGTAAGCCATGAAACAATCAGAAAATAAGGTTTTGTTTCTCTCATTCGCTGGCTTCCTTATTTACAGCACCATCTCTCTCTCTCTCTCTGTCTTTTTTAAAATGAGTCGAGAAGCTGACAACAAAGCCTGACTTTACTTTTAATGTGGTCAAAGAAAGAAAACATTTTGAAATCGCAATCAACACAAGTTGAAGCAGTCGCGGCGGTTATACCTGCCAACATCAACCCAAAAGTACCTTTCAGAAAGTACTACCCAGAGTAGGTCATTTTTGTGGGGTGAAATGTCCACGCCGGAATTTAATTTAGACCCTGGTCCCTGTGGTCGAAAAGCAATAAGTTCCTCAAAAGGATCCTAGTCCCTGGGGAAAGTTTCTGCGGTCGAAAAGGGGCTTTAGTGTCCTTACTGATCTATTCATGTGGCACACACATGTGCCATACCAATTTTTCATTAAAATCAACCAGAAAGTTGCATACCTAAAAATATAGTTTCAGTAAGTTTTCATCATATTACAGGATTGCTCTGAGGCACTATTACACATAACTCATTTTGTGTAAACAATTTTTTTTCCTCTTCACACCTCAGCATTATGTCACATTAGATAGGGGCGGTATGCTTATTATCATCTGTAAACTAAACAACTAATGTATGATTGCTATCTTGTAATACAGTAAGGAAACTGTACATCTACATGCATTCATCCATAAAGTAGACACACCCACCTCGAGCTCATGACCTGACCTTTGTCACAGTACAACTTAAGGCGCTGTCACACCAACCCGATTATCGGCCGTCGGACAGTGTGGCGAGGTCGGTGACCCGAGTCTGTTTGGTGTGTTCCGTGCCGTCGTCAGTCAGAGGAGCCGCCGATTTGACTTGTTGGATCGGCCAGTGGGTAGTCAGACTCAATGACCAATTACCGGAAATGACGAGCGGGATGAGCGTGACGAACGCCTCTCAAAATCTGACGAAAATCTTTGACACTGACCTTTGTTGATCTGAAATGAAGACAGATTCGGCAACTGCATGGCCTATTTCTCGCTTAAAATGTTTTCAGAAACACGGTTCGTTGAACTATTTCCGTAAAATACGAGATCGTATTCCGAACGAGCCGCCATTATGAAATTCGTTTTGAAATTCGGGAGAAGCCAGACACACGTCAGTCAGCTGTGTCAGCTGCCGGTTTTCATTTTTTGGGCAAAAATACAGATTAACGCCGCCTGCTCTTATGGAGACGTATTATGTCTCGCGCACGCGCAGAACGTACGCTCAAGTCGGCGTTGCTTCGGTGTGTTCCAAGGCACTTTTTTGACCAACTCAGGGAGACTGATCAGTCCGACTACCTTTTCTGCCGACGGTCGGTCGTCGGGTTGGTGTGTCAGAGCCTTTAGAGTGAAACAACTTTCCTAAACCTCCCATAGTCTCTCTCCAGACAGTTAATCCACTACAACGAATTCAACAACCAAGCCTGTCCGGTTTACGTCAGCAAAGTTCTGAGTTCGTCGCAGCAGAATGAGTGCCCTACACAGTCCTCTCATCCTCTATTTCAGGTGCATATCATGTGGTTTTACGATGGCGTTTTGTTTACACGAGTCAGGCGACGTACAGCACCCAGCCTATAGACACACACCCACTAATTCCTTTGAAGCAGAGAAGATAGCAGTTGCGGTCTGCTTCCTGGCTGTTGTGATTTTTTCCCAGAAAACTGCAGATGGACCAGAACAAGGCTGACAGAAGAACGGAGTGAATGAGTTGCGCCTTTGCAATATGAGCCATTTTAGCAGTAGCAGGACAAATTCTTTGTTTGATGGTGCTCCTTCCCAATATTGTCATTTCGCCAAGGCCACAGAACTGGACAAGTCCAAGGGACATGGAAGTGGTGTGGTTTTTATCAGACATACAATATGGCCATCATAGTTGGTGTCCATCATGGTGGAGACACATTAAAGATGAAACAGGCATAGAGTCCTAAAAGGATGCATTCCCTATACAGTAATTTGCAGAAGTGAAAGCATGGGTGTGGGATGAGTTTGAGGAGGCCCTGGTGAAAACATTTGGAGGGTCAGGAAAGGAAGGCAAGACGAGACATCCCTCAGGCTGCTCTTAGGCTGCAGGTGTGTCCTCGTTTCAAGAGAAAGCCTCGGGAGATACTTAAGGGTCCCAGCAGATCTTCCACATTGTCTGATTTACTGCACCTCATTTGACCTGGGATCACTTTAGCATCCTCCAGAAAGAAATGCAGGAAAGAAAATATTATAGATATATATATATATATATATATATAACCATGAGTTTATAGTAGCTAATGTTAGCAAACTTTAGATACATTGTTGTGTAATGGACATTACTGAGTCAGTTAGTTCATTTTATGTCTCACTTGTGCAACCATATAGCACTATTCTGTTATTGCCACATGGCTACAGTGGCACTGTTCAGCATAAGTTACACAGGCTGATTTAAATAGACATTACTGACAAGAAAACAGCCAAGAAAAATATTTTTGTCAAACCATTTCGTCAAAGCTTACAATGTTCATTTGGATTTGGATATAAAATTGATAAAAGCGCTCAGAGAAGAAAACCCCCACTTTAAGAAGTTCTCAGTCCCCATTTTCTAAGGAAGTGAGGCAGTAACTGCTTGGTGTCTGCCATGCTTCATGTTGAGGAGAAGCCACAAAAATAGCAGATAAAATGTCAAGCGCAACCAAGTGAAAATACAAAAAAAATGCTTCATAGATACATTCATTTTTTATTGAAATATTATTTATTTTAAAAGTAAATTATTTCATTTTGTTAAATAATACAACTAAAGCTTTGCCTTGAATGTAAAACATGCCCGATTTTATAATATGGTTTTGAATTCTTGCCTATATTTTAATTAAAAAATTTACTAAAATAAAAAAAATTATATATATATATATATATTTTTTTTTTAAATGTAGTTTGCATATAATGATCTAAAAATCTTTGTTATTGACAGTAAAAAAAAAAAATTGTTTATTATTTATATCAGTTATTCTGTTTGTTTCCATACATTTTCTTTTACTAGTCATATTTGTTTTAAAGAAAATATAAATGCCATTACAGAATTATACAGCAATATTATAATAGTAAAAATTAAAGAAATACTTTTTCCTTTCTTTTTCAGTTTATTGTTAGATAAAGAGATGAATGACAAGTTGTTTTGTAGTGAGAACGAGACTTAGTCTGTATGAGTCAATGCATATTGCCACAATCTGAATATGGTCAACCCTAGTACGTCAATGATAAACTTCTTCCCCAAAACGGTATTTTTCATGCTCAAACGGTCCGTAACGTTTTGATTGTACTCAACACCCAAACTCATTAAGCCAATGCTGCCAAAATACAGCCTACACACTACGTGCAGTGTTTAAGTCTGACAAAACCATAAAAAGAAAAACAGATGAAGTTGTATTTGAATCTGACCGACACCATTCATCTTTTCCTTTTCAAACTAATTCCCCTGTGTGCTATATCTAGTAAATCATAAATGACAGAAAATCTGAAAAATATAATCTTATAAAACTGCTAGAAGATAGGTCACAGTTACTAAGGATTTGTTTGGACATGGTGTTTGAAACTGTGTCCCTTATATTCACTTACAGAGCTAAACTGCAGGTTAGATACGCTCTAGGTATTTACTTAACTGTTCATAGAAGACTTGTTGCACAATACATTCTTCACTGCACACACATTTAAAAAATGTATTCATTAACAGAGTTTAGCTTTTTAAAAGTGATTCAAACAATAAATTTATTCTACCGGGACTATTCCGAGTCCTGGCCAAGACAGCAGCATAAAACGTTTCTCATAACGAACAGACTTAAAACAATTCAAGTTGGTGACTGCAAAAAGACTGGCCTTAAGATGATCCTCAAATCAAGTCAAAGGAGAAAATCTTAGGATGACAATTTTACACATCAAAACATATTCCAGATAAAAGGAATTTAATCCATGCATGACTTTAGCCCCACATTTACTGGAAACCATTCAGTAAATCATGAGCCTATAAATAGCAGTCTGCAGTGCAGGCTATGTATGCAGGTTACATATTATCTGAGCTTAGATTTTCTGTTGAGCTGGAACACAGCAATTCATTGCTATCACAAAAGATTGGCAAGAATATAGGCATGTATGACCTTTGGAGAGTGGTGGCAGAGAGCCAAAGTGTAAATATTCTGAATAGTATTTACTCAAAGACCTTTCTGCTGACATTGATTTGCTGATCTGCAGGTTCATATAAATATTCCAGGTCCACCCAGTGTTAACACAAGTAATTATTAAAAGGACCATTGACCTTGTGACGCACAGAGAGTACAATCAGAGCCTGATGAGGGCTTTGTGTCATAAAATAACATTTAAGCAACTGTTTATTAAGGTACAATAAGTAACCATCGCTGACTAGTCTCTCTGTTTTGTTTCCCTTTACTTAACACCTGTATTTTCCTCTACAGTACCTATATCAGCCCAAAGTTCGGTTTCCAACATCTGTTTGAAGTTAGTACTATGAAAGATATGCCAGGGGACAAAGGTGAGCTCAGTGCCAATGTTTCTGTTGATACTGTGCCCAGGCAGCCCTGGATCAGACAGCTTTACTGTCCAAGACATCCTGCACACATGAAGGTGTTATAAAAATGTTTGGTTGCATGGCTTTTTGATTAACCAGATATTTTATAACATACATTTTATGTATGTTTACCATCTTACTCAATGAGTTGGAGTACTGGCAGGCATATAGGATCATGCAGGGATCGACGATCAATGTTTTTTTTACTCCCCAAAACTGTAATGCCATGTTTAGACCGGCAGCCTACTCATTTGTTTAAATGGGACCGCTCTGGGCTCTGGCACAAAAACACAGGGTAGTCCGGTGAAAACGTTGAACCTGGCTCAACTATGGAATACAACGTCATACAGCAACACACTAAATGGCAAATCAAATATGTGCAAGTGCACATTCCAGGTAGATTACTTTGTAATGTGAACACCATAGCTCTAGCGTGTACGCATAACTGACATTAAATTATGCCACTGTGATAACTTTTCAGAGTTGCAAAACTCTTCCTCATAATATAATAACCTTCTGCTGATAGGCCTTCAGTATATTATCATGGATCAGATCTGATAACAGTAATTGAACGACACATTCACATCATGTTCTAATTCTTGGAAACCTTTAGTATGTTAACTGTCCAATGCAGCTGCAGCACATGTACTGAGCCTTCATAGAAAAAGACAGGTAGGAACCTTGTGGACATGCTGATAGGACACACGTGAAGCTGGTCATTCATGTATAATTCAGTGCTGAAACGATTAGTGGATTAACAGAAAATGAATAGGCAACAATTTTGAAAATGGATTGATTGGTTAAGTCATTCATCAAGCAAAAATGCTGCACACACTGTGGCTCCAACGTCTCAAATGTGAGAATAAGCTACACTTTCCTTTTTTAATATGTAAATTAAAAAATACATTATGTTACAGAAAAACACACAAACTGTGCTGTTAATTGTTTTAATGCTTAGAATGTTTTGCAATTTTTAGTTTGTAATTTATTGTACTTTTTTTTCTATTTTGACAAAACGAAATGGTCCATATTCTAACTTAGATTGTTTCCTTCTATCAAAGTGCATACACATCATGTATGTCCTTCACACGCAACCTTTTTTGACCACTGCGGTGCCCAAGACCGAGCTATAGTTTGGAGGCTGGGAGGCCTGAGTACAACAGGAAGGTTATACCTGATATGGACATGGAGCTACATGAGGGAGGCTCGAAGCCTTGTAAGGGAACATCTGGTTTTATCATGGAATCAGTGCAGGCTCCTCTCATAAACACAACCTAACGCCCTGGAGCTCTGGCCAATAACAAGCATGTGAACAAAAACGGCATCCATCAGAGCCGAGCAGTGGGAGGAGGAGTTAACAGGGAAGTAGAGAGACACACACCACAACAGAAATTGTGTGTTGAGTAAATCATTTACAAGCAGGTAATCAACGCTGGCTGTAGGCAGCTACTTATTTCTACTTTATGTATCAGATTACAAAGAGCTGACGTTAACCTGAGGTACCCTTAAGAAGCTTACAGTTGTACGTTGTTAAGTTAAAAGTCAAAATCAATATAGAACGGGCTGTTCTGGCGCACCTCAACATCTGTCAGTCTACTTGGGTTTAAAGTTATTTGAGAACAAACTCAAATAACTTATGGTTATACAGTATGAGGCTAATTCAACCAAATTCAATACACTCTTCTAGGGAAAGTCATAGTGAGTCTGTTTGTGTGCTCCATAGCAACAAAGGGCAAGTTGCAGCCTGTCCTTCCCTGCTCTCCTGATGGTGGTGTAAAGGCCTGGGTTGGATCACAGAGGGAAAGGTCAGCTTCATACAGGGCTCCTACATGTACGTACTTTTCAAAATGTCTCACAGCTACAAAGGTTTTACGTCTGGCGATTGTAGCTGGATATTATTTTTTTACAAGGTGTGATAGTCTACAGAAACTTTGCTAAGTGATATAAGATCATAAAATAAGTGCTGTAAATCAATACACTCACATACACGCAAACCCAGAGAGAATTATTACTAAGCTCTGCAGCTCTATGGAGCCTTTTAGCCTATTTTTAAGTCAATATTTTGGTTTTACAGCCACGTATATACTGTATGGTTCAGTCCGCTCAGTTCACTGCTCTCATCAACCGCCGTTTCTAGCAGTAGCAGCCAAAAAGCTCTGACTAAAACTCCTGAACGTTACCTGCCTGACAGCAGACAGACAAAGTTAGCGGCTAGCTGGTGAAGAAAGTGAAACACGTAGCGACCTAAATACGCACACATTTTTCTCAGGAGTTAGTGGAGGCCAAACCAGAGATATAAGAAAAGTGAAGTTTGAACTTACATTCCTCAGATGCCGTGAAACATGACCCAAATGAAATAATAATGTTGCTCTATGGCTGCTGGATGTGTAAGCAGGCAATTGTTTGCTAACATATTAACCGGTATAAGGCCATGATATGACAAAGCTGTGTGTCTGTAAGCTAGTTTTCTGGTTTGGGATTTCTTCTGCCCTCTAGTGGCCATAAATCCAAGAACGCAACGACCATACTCCAGTTCTGTCATTTTATTTGACACAGATGTTACGGGCAAAACGCCCTTCGTCAGTGGGAGGCAATTACGCACAAGTGTGCAACAATTCACTTCCCTTGGTATGGCCAGACAATGGACTACTGAACGCTTTCTACTACAATGTGTGGGCACACATCAACCCCATGGTGATAGTTGCAACACTATAACACGTCAGGGACTAAATCCTACAGTAGTGTAAGAGGCCAAAAATGTCTTTTGTTGCAATGTAGGAGAGCAATAAGTTAATGTTTCATGATAATAATCCACCCTGGCTTGATACAGGGGTGGAGTGTTTCGGTGTTTCACATCGTGGAGTCCCCGGTGTTTTAGTGCACACATAATGAAGTGAGACTGTCATCCTGCCAGGAGGCCACTATGCTCTAACACGGAGAAACTGCTGTTGGGAAAGAGAAAGTAAGGCCGCAAGTTTTATGAATCAAAAAAGCAAAGGAAGGAAGACCAGTCGAGTTCAAGAAGTACTGACCAACAAATATGTTCAGTGAATTCCATAAAGTGATGCTGGAAATCTGGCCAACAATCTCTATAACATAAGATCATAGAAAACATTAGGGATGCTCCTAACAACTAATTTCCCTGAAGTTTAAACTAGTCAACTAGTCTAAAAGTCTAAGTAAGGAAACTGTAGGAGCAATATGTAATCTATAAGGTTAACACTAGAAAGGCCAACGGGTAAAATGTACCCACCTGGCATTTTTAAATGCATGTAACTCTGTATTCTTTTTGTCTTTCTGACAAGGCAGCTGCCATGTCACAAGCTAGAGCAAGCTAGATTTGGACATGAGTGAT
This sequence comes from Sander vitreus, assembly GCF_031162955.1. Classification (NCBI taxonomy): domain Eukaryota; kingdom Metazoa; phylum Chordata; class Actinopteri; order Perciformes; family Percidae; genus Sander; species Sander vitreus. The sequence continues at coordinate 21,643,747 of NC_135855.1, forward strand.
GGAGAATCTGATCGGGGAGAGATCAATGAGCCGTCATTTTCATCAGATGAGGAATCTTCATCGCCCAGCTCGCCCGTATCATCGACGGACATCACACCCTCAGACTGACGGACAGGTGCCTCAGTTACACTACAGCAATAACGTTACACATCCTAGTTAGACGTAACTCGTGTAGCAGTTTCTAAAGTTAGCCTACTGCACTAGCTAGCTAAAGTAACTATAAATATTTATATTCTTTTGTGTCGGCTCAACCAATACGGGACAGAAGTGTCTACAACTAGAGCACGCACTGAGAGCTTAATCACAGCCTGTGTGTGTGTGTGTGTGTGTGTGTGTGTGTGTGTGTGTGTGTGTGTGTGTGTGTGTGTGTGTGTTTGACCTGTAATAAAAGAGCCTAAAGGCCATAAACTTGACTTATATAGTACCTTTGTCAAGTTGTACTCGTTTAAAAATAAAATAAATAGATAAAAAGGAATAACTTAACTACTTCAAGAAATGCCATATTTTGCGAGTGCTGACACTGTTTCGGGTAATATTTACCCGCTCTGCGGTTTTAGGAGTAAATGGAATGCTAGCCTTTCTAGTGATTATCTGAAAAATGTGTGTGTATTATAAGAGCCATTTTTAAATCGTTAATCACGTTTTTCAATAATCAAAGAGCATTTTAAATGAAGCTGGGATCAATATGTCCCCAGTGGCCGCTCCGGGCGCCTGGTTAGGAACCTGGTGTGGGGTGTAACCATATGGGTGCATCGTTAATATTTGATGAAATGACAATGGGGACTGTGGTCTAAGAGGCATTGCTTATTCCATTAGTATCTTAGCGTGCAAGCTTGATTCATTGAGCTAGCTGGCATTAGCCCGCTTTGTTAATTCATAGCACACTAGGATCTTTAGTCTGTAGCATACGTGTTAGCCGGCTTGCTAGCTAGTGAGCTAGTTTCAGTGTACTGCTTGCCAATCCAGTGGAACAGGAGAGAACCAGACTGACTGCTAAACCCAGCCGCAATTTCGGTAAAGGGAGATGTAGACAGGACCAAAGACGGATGGGAAGGACGAGGCACTGCTGGGGAACGAGGGAGGGTCAGGCCGAGGCGGCATGGTCCCCTAATAATAATAAGTTTAACCGACTAGTATTTCTGGTGCCGACTAGTAAGAGTATCGACGTTTAATCGAGTAGTGGACTAAATGCGCACACCCCTAAAAAATAGAAAAGAAACATACTTTTCTTCCCGCTTTCAAAAATTATTTCATTAACAATATTTTAATTTAATAGATATTTCTGCCAATTAGCACAAAAGCATTCCAGGGAGGCTATTTGTTGGTGGTGACCGTCACAGGATGCAACAGTCACATCTCACATGACTCCAATTTCAACAACTAAGCACAGGATAGGTTATTCTTTTGTAGATACTTATCTTCTGCTATTGATGCATTCAACAAACAGAAATACCTGAGCCAGCACTGCCCGTTAAACTAAGTGGACAAAATGCATCCTAAATGACTGTTAAAACTAATGTAATTAAACAAATGAAGGCAGAAACTAATGTAATAAAGTTGACTAAACTTTTTGAAGTGACAAATCTAAACTTCCTTACAAATGCATCATGCAGTTTACAGTTTAAACAGGCTGCTTCAGATTGACTGGGGTCTTCAGTTACTCTGCTCTCAATATCCCATCTTAAGAACAAGCAGACTCAGCAGGCAGTGCTGGCAGAGTGCGGGTCAGAACATAATGCTGAAACCACCAGAGATCAGCATTTTACATCTGTAAGTATAAACTTAGAGCTCGGCAAAGCTCTGCTTACATCACCTGAGACAGATGCCACATGGCATAAATACTGGAACACTGGATGACTGTCAGATCAGTCAGAGTCACACAAACAAACCCTGAGGTAGGTTTACTAAACAGAGTTAAGGCGAGCAAAGGTGAGGCCGACATGTACCTAGTTTACCAAGATTTGTGTAGTATACAATTCTTTTTCAGACAGAGCTTTAACCTTCTAGGAATAAAGACGTGGCATTGCTGAAAAAGGGCACTCCCATTCATAAATACAGTACATAAAGCAAATATAGCAAATGATTGCCAAGTGGAAGAATAAAGTAGCCTAAAGAGAGAGCTAGAAAGGTGGCATTTGCACATATCACAATATATTCTACACTATTTTTTGCCCCTACTATCTCATTCCACTTTGTGAAATAATCGGCATACTCCCGTTTAAATTCTATTTTCTAAAAGCCTTTTTAAATATATTTTTCCAGAAATGTGAATTGTGACAGTATTTACATGTAGTTTATAGTCATGAAGCATCTGACACACTGGATAGACAAATCATTTAGCAATATCGTGATATATAATATTAACTTAGGGACACCCACAAAACATTTCATTGCGGTTTGTTTTGGAGGGTAGCGTTGCCTGAACGTCCTCCTGAATGTGACCTTTAACTTGTTTCTCTAACTGCTCTGTTGCTCCATGACATGCAAACAGTTCGATTCACTGCATTATCTGCATGGACACCCTATTAATGTTTCCAAAACATGATAAATTATCTTCACTGTATACATAGCTTAACAGACTACCTCTATGATAGGTTTAGCCTGAGGGCTGCTGTCATTTTTTTAAAGCTTTTTAGTAATCTTTGCTTCAACAAGCAATTAAAGGTGATTAGTTAGATTATATATTGATGCTTTACCCCATGTCTGGCGCATGAGATCAAGCGTTTGTTATTAACAAGTGAAATGTATGATGATTATGAAAGTGTCTTTTAAGCATACCGTAATAAATTGGTCTCTGTACCTTAATGTGGCTGTGACGGCAGGCAAGAGCATTTGTATCTGCATGTGAGGATACATTATTATTTTTTGGTGCATGCTATTTGGTGTCATTATTACCACTGAGTCCAGTTATATTCCAATGTATCGATATTCTTTCAGATCACTGGGTTGAAGTGAATAAAAATGTATTGTGATTACAAGATTTGCACATTTATGCTAAGCTGTATATACACGTACAGTATATTAAGGCCAACGTGTTCTTTCAGCCTAAATACCTGTGCAAAATAACTATAATTGCATACAACATGTATTTTGTTCCCACCGATGGAAAAAAATATGATAAGCTTATGGTTCATTAGGAGTCTCATTTTGTGAACTGAAAAGATAGATAAAGAAAGGAGAAAAGAAACAACTGTTAACCAACTAGCTAGCCTAGAAAAATGTAAAATGCATTTAGCATCTTTTGTGTTCCTTAATTTGCTTTAAGTCAGTTGTTTCTACTTGTACAAACCACCAACCTGATGTGTGCATTTTTTTTTTATTACTTAGCAACAGTAACACAAAACTTTCCTATATGACCACTATGGCCGGTAGAGTTCATCTTATTACGTAAATACTGCATCTTTAATCCATGCCTACCCCCTGTCAACTACTTCTGTCTGCAGCAGAGCACCCGGTGCCTAATGCCCCGTGTCTATGGTGCAATGCCAGGGTGCCTGCTGTTGATACGTGGCATCAGGTCCACTGTTGATCCAGGTGATCCTGTGATACAGCCAGGGTTGGGACAGATAAGGACAAAGGAGGTTCACACAGCAGCAGGCAATCCAATGCACTGCAGACTGTATCATTATAAGTAAGATACAACTCTTCAAAGCTTTTATAGTGTACAAATACATTAATACTGTGTCTCTTTATGAAATAAAGAAATATATCATTGGCTTGTGTCACTCCACAGTGTCAGGTGTGCCCATGAAGCTAAGAGAGATTCAGTGCCTTGACAAACAACATTTCTAACTTTTTACTTTCTAAATTTTTGAGGAATGATATTCAGGGCTTGATCCCTGAATATCATTCATTTGAGCACATCATGTCAAGGAGGCCTTTCCAGGGAGCAATAACAGTTTGGGGCAGGCCACAGCTCTGATTGTATCTGAACAGCACATTGGACCGACGGCCACTGATCTCCTTGGTGTGTCAGGGCCTTTCGCTGCAGAGAGGGTGTGCATTTAAAACCCTGTGCCCTCCGCTCTGCCATCAGTGAGCTCCATATGACTGCTGCAAACACCTATCTCTGCCCATAGACCCACCAGTTTCTACTGGTGGTGGTTTATCTCCAGCAGCAGGCTGGATCAGCCACAAAATCTTACATCACGGTCTTCAGAGCACAGACGCAGCAGACATGATGACCGTCTGGTACATTACTTCGTCATTGCTCTCTAACTTTTCTCACAGAAAAAACAAAGACGCTGTCTCGTGTGTGTCAAGCAAGCGTAAGCAAATTATTTTGTTTCTGTATTGTAGCTTTGACGCAGACAAAACAAGTAACTCTTGCAAAGTGAAAACTGAAAACAATAATGAGTTGTGAACAGATGAAGCACACTATTATTTTAACTTGAAATGTAGATAAGCTTTTTGTTTGGTCCACTCTAACGGGTCAAATGTTGTGTGCAACAGGAGAGAGAAAGGCAGGGCGGAGGGGTGAGGGGGATGATACAGGTCCCCGGCAATTGATTAAACTGAACAATGGCGAGCAGATCCAGAGCAACCTTGGCTGGATGGGGGAGATATCACACTGGAGCTCAGAGTCAGAGACTTTCGTCAGACACAAAATCTATCTACAAAATCTCACTTACATTATGTGAGGGGGAGAGGGTGGGGGGGTTGGTGTCTGGCATTTGAGTCTGTGTGTGTGTGTGAGTGTGCTTGTGTGTTGGGGGAGGGGCGGACGAGGGTTAAAGCAAGAAAGAAAAGGAGACAGTGACAGACTAAAGAAAAAGTGAAGAAAAGGGGGTGGAGATTGGCCGGGAGCAGTTTCTCCAAAAATGCTTATGCTTAAACCTCACCATTACACGTTGAAAGATTTACATTTACCATGTAGTCAATCAGAATAAATTCTGCAGTTATTGGAAATGGCGATCCTGTTGGTTGAAGTTAGGGTTTTCATTGCAGTGACTAATAGTGCTTCTCAGTTTTGCCCTTTTCAGTGGGATCTGCCCTCAGCTGCTAAACACACACAAGCCCTCCTCTGTAGCTGCGGCTGACGTCAACCGTCACTTAGCAACAGCCTTTTGGTGTAAAAGCAGCAGTGCTGACACCGTTTTCAAAAGAGGCGCACAGAGAAAGACAGAAAGAAATTCAGAGAGAATGAGAGACAGAGATTGAGAGAATAAAACGAGGGAGAGAAAAGTAAAGGGAGAAAGTAAGGGAGTACAATTTTGGTGAGATTCCTGTGTAATGTTGACATGAAATTGCAATGAATGAAAAAAAAATATATATTATTGTAAGCATTTTCAGTGCAACAAAAAAAAAAGCTGGAATCACGCTCGTCTGACCATCCCATCAAATTATTACATAAAGCTTTCAGAATATTGAAGGAAAAGATGTTATATAATAAAGTCGTCTGGAGACTATTAACAGTCAGTAAAACCTATGGTATGTACTCACTTAAATACAACTTGATTTTACTACATCCCTCCCTTCATGCTTTAATTCCCACAGCAACAATTTACGCATGGGCTCACACCACCTATGTCATAGCAGTCTAATTTAACCATACGACCCCTCGACCAAACCTACCCAATCTCTCTCTCTCCCTATACTCTCACCCTGTCACTGCACTGAGCAAACAGTCAACACATGCAAGGTTCAACAACCTCATCCTGAACTGAAAAGCTCAGCCACCTGAAATGTTTGCATTGTCGGGTCTCTTGTGGAGTAATCAAAATCCTTTGAAACTCCTCAAACTAAAAAAAAAAAAACTTGATTGTGTTGCAAATAAAACCAGCAGCGTGGGGAACATTTTGTCATTACTCATCTTACCAAGCCATTTCACATTTGCTAATTTTTCAAGTAGTGAAAACGGGCAAAGTATGGGAGGCTGATACAATGGTTGCAGGAGAAGAAGAAGAAGAAAAAAAGCTCCAATTAGCCCAAACTTAGTTGATAGCAGTGGCTCGGCATCCTCCTCTCCAGTCCAACATACTGGGCCTCGGCGATACACAAACACAGCCACGGATAAGCTTTGTGCCACGCTGCAGAGCTCTTTATACGCAGTTCAAAATAGAGCATCAAACAAGCCATAACCCCCAACATTGTCATAAAAAGTATTATAATAATAATAATAATAATGGCAAAGACATAAACAATATTTGGTGAGCCCTCTTTTGATGGGGACTCTTCAGACACTAAAGTCATTAGGCTTAGCTCTGGTAGACCTATCATGAAAACTAAAGAGCTGCAAGCTAATTGCTGGTGATCATGACGCAAACCGTTTCCAGGGTAACCCGAGTTTTGGAGTACCCGCTCCAGCATTTCCTCATCTGTTTGCACTCACACCAGCAGGCTGACAATGCAGCTGCTGCATCCTGTTTCACTCTGCAGTCAGCCAAACGCACAGTACCTCACTCAACTTAACCCTTTCTACTTGTCCTGCTGCTGCCGATGAAACATTTAAAGCAGCTATGCAAGCCAGTTCTGACGTTAAAGAAAGTAGAATGTATAAGGAAAGTAGAGTATAATTCACAGAAGCCCATCCGGATCCAAAAACAACAGACCACATATTAAATCGGTACAATTCCCAAAATAATAAAATGATATAGGCAACATTCACAAATGCTGATTCAGCTTTGGCATTTATAAAATGTTATCAAAGCTACCTGTGGCATTGATGAGGAGTTGCTAAGCAATGAATTAGGACATCTTGGTCTTCATATCGCAACTGTTACACAAGCTCCTTAAACACGCCACTCTCTTCAGTCAAACAACAGCTCCGCTTCACATTTCATCAAAGAAAATTTGATTATAATAATCAGCTCTAAGACACATTAACAACACTTGCACTAAAGGAGGCCATATTTCCATATTTACATAATACCTGGATTATAAATGAAAGTGTGGATGCAGCATAAGACTACATACTTTCAAGCCGTTTTACTTTCACATGGGCTGAGAGAAATTGTGCACAACATTGATCATATCAAGATGAAAGTCTCCTTAAAATAAATAAAAACAAACACACGTAACATTTAACTGCAGATAGCATTTAATGGCCTTTACTTCAAGGCAATGCACTTTTTCTCTGTCAGCACAGTTCTTAGAAGCGGAAGTTTATTTCAACTAAAGTGATATAAAATGTATAAAAAGAACAAATAAAAAATAAGGTTGAGCTCAAAAGGTTATCGTACTTAATTAATCAATTTTTATTTTTTTAAGCACAAAAAGAAAAGAGCAACAATGCAAAATTAGATTGTGGCGTTCTCTTAGGCGTTTATGACGCATTCCTAGCAACAAGGTTTAATTTGATTATCCTTATCATCCTATACATTTAGTTGTGTATGTGTATATATAATAACCAGCATCCAGCATGTGGAGGATTTACTGTGTACTGGAAAATAAAACTGAATGCTTGTTTCAGCACACACACAACTCATCTTGAATTTACCATGTGTTGTTCAGACAGTGGTTTAGTTTTGATAACAGTGAACCAAAGGCAAAAGAGCTAGCAGACAGTTTTACTAAACGCACAGAGGCTTTCATCTCCACAGACGATACAGACAAAGAGGCTGAGGATGCAAACAGTAAAAATCATCATTTGGCCATGACTTTATCTCATTAGACCACTGACAAAAAAAAACAACAACAACCATATTATTATTTTTCTAAGTCACAAATCTACCATTAGATTTTAAACCAAAAATCTACTATTAGATTTAACACTACTTTGTCTGTACTTGTCTGTATAATACTGCTGGAGGAGGATTTGTCCAAAGTACACATTACAACTAGTTCAGTACATGTACACCACTGTGCTGATAGTGTCAGCCTTTAAATTGCTGTTCAGCAACAAAAAAAAACAAAAAAAAAAAAGTAAAATTATAAAATAGGAAAATATATTATTTTGAAATACTTCAATAGCTTTGTTTGATTTCTGGATGAATAAGCTGAGTGGTTTCTCCGTGGCAACCTTTTCCTCCTAAAGACTCTTTCTATTGCACACCGTCTGAAGATGGACAATTTCTCCCTTTCTCATCACTGCTGGAGGCAGACACTATATTCTACAGGGCAAGTAATAAGACTTGGCTTTTTTTTTTTTTCTTCTTTGCAATCACCCTGTGGTACGTCACTGGGTTGTGACGTCAATGTTATATCATTCCACATGGCTTTACAGCAAGCGAACGTGACAGCTGAGAGCTGCTCTGCGTTTCACTGCTCTCCCTTCCAACCGTTCTCTCTGCAGCCTGCTTCTCTGTTCTTGTCTGGATGAGGGGTTAGTTAAGTGTATTATTTACCCCTGCCTGCCCCCGTGGAGTGGTAACCACACAAAAAGAGGGCCTTCTCCCTGAATTGTACGCTTCACTGCCAGCACTGCCTCGAAGGTTTTACTCATGAAGTACAGCTTTTAGATATCTGCCATTAAAAACGCCCAAATGCAATAATCCTACTTAAAAATATGATCCACTCCACTTTATCTACTTCATCTCAAAAAACTAACTGGGTCTCAGAGACACATGCGGACATTCAGGTTGGACAATAAAATCATTGCTTCGGATTTGAAATAAATGACTAAGGACACACATCCAAATATGCAGCAGACAATTTGTCAAGATATTTCTCACTTGCAAAATTTGGGTCTCAATTTGTAACCATTGTGACTATTGGACAGTCTCAAAGTGCAAGACACAATTACGCGCTTCACTGATGTATTTAGGTCTCCTATTAAAGAAGAATTTAACACAATAGAAGGACCCTGTTCATGTAATACATCTAGGATTTAGTGAGCCTAACCCCTGGCACTTGCAGTCATTCCATGAAGCTTTGGTTGTGCAAGAGGTTTTGAGTTACAGTGCCAAAACACAAAACTGAGACTTGAAATTATCAGAGCAAAAATGAACTTTAATTAAAGCTGGAACAGGCTCAATCAAACAATTGTTTATAGTGCACTGGGTTTTCGGTTTTGATGTGTAAATCGTGTTTGCAGCTTTACAGAGACAGAAACTTTTGTCCCGTTTCATGATTTTTAAATAAGCAGTCTTAACACTGTTTCGATACAGTGTGTGTATAATAGTAAAGACTCTAAGATGGCAGCAACCATGAAGGGCTTTCCTTCCCAGTCAGTCTGACACATTTAAGGATCACACCTCCAATGAAGAGGAGATGTGCTCAGCTACGGAGCCTGTTGCAGAACTACATTACACTGTGTACAAGCAAAGAAGACGGAGAAGTTGACCATATGAAAAACAGAGCAATCAAAACTCATGTGGCCATAACATGACATGGAAATTAATATTATATAACACTTTTTATCATTTTTGTTTGGTTGACGTGTTGTACATGTGGAATAGTACAATTCTAGTTTATAATATGCAAACGACAAAGTTTTCATCGAAGTTGATGTTGTCAAAAGATGCTTTAAAGACATGGTGACGGGGCGTAAACGAAAATATAATCGTATGACTCACTGTTAGACCACGCTACAGTTGAAAATGATTCTATAAACTTGTCCTTAAATTAGGAGTAGTTAAAAAATAACTTAATTGCGAAATATTTGCTTGATTGGTTTGTGCAAATCTGTCATAATTATCATCTTGGAGTTAAGAAATATTTAAAGAATGACATAAGACACTGACTGTATTGAAACTGTATACGGACTAGTATCTGGTGAAATGTGTGCCATCGGACAGCTGAAATTGAATTAGGTGATCAATGAAGCTGAACAGTGTGTTGGTGACGGTTACTTGTTAGTACCAGTGCATGCCCATTACCTATTAAACTATGTTTTTCTGTTTCTGTTTTAGTTTCAGATGGAACTATCACAATTTGCATCTGCCTTGCATACATGTACAGTGAACACTGAAGGTGTTCTCTTCTGTTTGCAGACAAATATTTGGATGCATTTCCTACCTTTTAAAATAGCTGCCGTCTAATTCTTCTAACGTATTGGCACCTAGCTGCCTTTATAGGACACATTACAACCCACAACAGTTATTATGTAGAATTGTGTGAATTCAGGTGATGCCACAAAGCCACTTTTTAACGTTCATTTTAAGGACATGGCTAGAAAAGTTAACATCATTTTTATGGCAATTTGACATGCAGGCCAAGCTAGAAACCCGAATGTCCTTAAAACATTAAAAGTAGGAGCTAAATAAGCCTTATTAGCCTAACAAATAAATATTTTTGGTATGCATTTTGCAACACAGAAATAAAAATAGTGAAAACCTGCTCATTAAGGTGTTGCTCTACAGCATCACTAGTGGCCAAAAACTCCTCAGTGTACCTTTAACAAAAACAATAGCAGCAGCCTTTGTCGGAACATAAGAGAGATGCTGATCCATATGCGGTTTTATTTTATCGCTTTGTCTACACAGTGCACCCGGTTGTAATGCACAATTAATGTGGTTAATGTTAATTAACTGTTGTAATACCAAAGAATACCTTTAGGTGGCCCTTTCAAGCTTTCTGTGTGCAATTACTTCAGAAGGATGAAGAAATAGTTCAGAAACCTGAAAGTCCAAAAACATATTCACACCCTGTTTCCTCAATTTGAACTCACAGAGTGGATTTACAAATTGGAGGGGAAAAAAATTGGCGCCCTGCTGTCTCTCAGGCCACGGTGCACATCGTTCCGAAGCAGCACTTTTAGTTTGAATATACTATTAATATATGATGGTGTCGACTTGCAAAAAGTTTAAACCCACATTAACGGAGTGTTTGTGAAGAACGCATCAGATGGTTCAAACATGGATATAAAATGTCAAAAGGATTCTCATGATGGCTAAAAAGATTAATTATAGAAAATGTTGCTACAGCAAATGATAGAGAAAACAAACTCAACACAGTACAGAGTCCTGTGCAGTTATTCCTCGACGCAGAAGGTCCAGGGTTCGAGTCCGACCTGTGACGGTTTTCCTGCATGTCTTCCCCCCCCCTCTCTCCCCTTTCACATCTCAGCTTTCCTATCCAATAAAGGCAGAAATGCCCAAAAATGTAAAACCAAAAAAAAAAAGCTGCGTTTACACATTATCCATTTTTGCTGCCAAGTTTGTTTTAGTTTGGTTAGGTCCTTTTCACCAGTGACAGTTATCTGTTAGTTATACAGCGTCAAGCGAAAGTACTGTTGCTGTAGTCACATCCACATGAATTAAAGGCGTTGGTTAAACTGTTGACTGCATGGTGTGCAAACTGTGTGTCAAGATGAACATGTGTGACATCACCAGTGAACCTTGGGTGACTCTTTTTGAAGTCTGCCTTTGTGCCTCTTTTTATTGGCCTCTGACGCAGAAACTGTCTCATTAATACGTAGAGAAGATATATCACAGAGGGGGGATTTCTTATGCTTACATAAGCATGCTGCTTATGCTTAGTTTACAGTTCTCTTCACTGACTATATTTCCCGATTATCAAACCCAGGAAAGGAAAAGGTGATTTGGTCAAAATCTTCTATCCGGATAACTGATATTTCATATCTCCATAACGATATAGACTATATCACGATTTTTCTTGTAATTCAATAAATAAATAAATAAATAGTCTATATTAGGGATGTCACAATACCAGAAAATTAGTAGTGGACACCAATACCAGTGAAATTCCATGATTCTCAATACCCAATTTGATATCAAGGTAAAAAAAACAAAACTAAACAATAAATCCCATCTACTCCTTTATAATGCGTATTTCAGGAAAAGGATAAAAAGGAAAACCCTTGGGGGGGGTTGAGCAGTTTGGACAGCATTGGATATTGGATATTAATAAACTGTGAATTAAACTAAACGACCGCACAGTAAAGGTTGAGGAAATAAGGTTGGGAAAAAAAGCGCTGCCATAACACTCTCTCTTCTGTGTCTACCCTTCACAATAAAAGTCCATCTTAAATTCACTCCGAGCATTTCGCGAAGAGAAAACTCAATAAAAAGGGATTTTTGCCGACACTAGATATCAAACAAAAGCCAGACACTATATCGTTTTAAGTTGCTGTGAGCTGTAAATTCACCACTTTAAGTACACAGCAGAACATAACGTCATCTCGGAGCTGACTGGGCAAAGAGAGCAGTTTTATTCATTTAACGGTCGACTAGAACACTTATAGGCGTATATGCTGCCTCTGTCAGGTCCGGAAGAATTGTATCCCTCGGTACCTACCTACCTGTGATAGAGTACCATCACATTTTTCGAATTTAGCATCGATTTGGTACCAAAGCATCGGTTCTCGTGACATTTCTAGTCTGTATGAAGTTAGCACACGGTAAAGCCTGTTTTTGTATACCCCCTGTGAGAATTAAATACTTGACAAATGAAAAGTACAGAATAGTTTCTCATTTTATTAAAAACTTTTGTGCAAAATGAACATAAAAGGAATAGAATGTAAAGCATCTTCCAAATAACATAAGTAACAGTATTGCCGTAACGCAGTTCGGCCGCTGGTTTTCCAACATTGCGATAGAAACGATATAGAAAAATTTTGTCAGACGTTTTTATATCATTTTGATGATATATATTTGTCATATCGCCTACCCCTATCGCCATCAGTAGTTAAAATTCTAAACATTTCCAAAATCTTGATTATAGAAAAAAATACTTTAAGATTCGAGAACATCAACAGTAGCTCTTCCCTACATTATGGGCTACACCGCTAATATTGTAGGCCATCATACTATCCCAGTGAGTAAGATCTGTCCCAGCATGCAGTGGGCACAACACCTCAGACAAGTTGCCAGTAAGCTGCATCATAGGGCTGACACCTACAGACACACTCAACCCAAAACTTACAACTTTGACATAAAAGTTTACGGGCAGAGAGGCTGCCAAATCCCTTAAGGACGGCGTGATGATGACGCATCACATGAACAGATGTTTGCAATTTAGAAATATCTTTTTCCTCAATGTGGTTTGCGATGCTTATCAGATATTAAGCTAATAATATGGTGCGGCTATACAATAAATAACCTCTTAATCACCACTTTTGCCAAGTTTTTTTGTTCTTTTTACACATCTTACTCATTTCTGTCTACAATTTATGTTTATGCAATTGTACACAGTATAAAAGAGATTTGACATCTGGTTGGGGATGTGGGGCAGGGAAATAACAAAGCAACTGAACCGGAAGATTAACGTAGCAAATACAATAAAAATAAAAAATATTACATTTAAAAAAACATGGTTTTGGTTTTCAAGACATTAGTCAGTTTCACATTTTGGAGCCCCCAGTCCCTGTGTCTATGTACTATGTAAAAACTAAAGTACTACAAGGGATGTCAACTGAGTCCAATATAAATGTGGAATGGGATTACTCTTATTAGGAATTTTAGCTGAGCCCCCCCATCACAAAAATGACTAAAGATATTACAGCCTACATATATTACGGTTTTGTATATGTTCAGTAAAATGAAGTACATTCTGGGATCTAATATTTCTGTGTATCGTAGGATAAAGCAAAAGGTGAAACAGTGTATGGTGTTCATACAGGTTCTTGAATGATCCAACCTGTTTTTCAGTTTAAGTTTTCACACATTGTTTAAGGCCTAACTCAATGTGACTGTTAATCTGCTAATAGCCTAAAACACAATGAAGTGGAAAAACAACTCCTGGAAATAGCCGAACTGAGACAAACTGGATATAGCCTACATTTTTAGTTTTCTTATCATTTCTTACAAAGCTTGAAGGACACAAAAACAATGCGTGTGAGCTGATGGCTTGGCATCCACTAAAGAACTGCATTATTGTTTTTGAATACACTGTTTAAAGATTTTTAAAAAAATACTGACAATAATGTTGGCATTTAGCTACAAACAAATTAAGGAAACAGCTTGCACCAGCTTTTTTTTATCCACAACATATTGTATGCAACATGATAGTCTTCATTTAGAATGGACATCACTCGATATAGGTGTGTTCGTTTACAAAACTAACGCAAAGCAGAAAAAAAGGATCACTCTGCGGTGGAACTGTTAGTTGCTTTATGTAAACAGACTGATTTTATACAGCGTGTGCAGGCTTGCGTATACAAGCAAACAAACAAAAAGAAGAAACACACGCTGAATGTGGACTGTAGACACTGTATAAAGCCTGTGTGTGCTCTACCATCATTTTGTTTTGTTGACTGCTACAGTCAGATGGGACTTTAGGTCACATCACTTGCTATGCTGCTGGTTGTGTTGTTATGACATGCTGATGGACACTCACATTTCATTGATAATCTGGTATATAAACTTTTAAATAAATTAATTCCCCCAAAAATGCATGTAGCTAGACATCATGGATAACATGTTATGCAACATGAGGTTCAAATACTTTATTTTGGTGACTTTTTATGCACTCATTTGTGATGGATTAGCTTGTCTGCTGGTATCTTAAGGAGCACGCTTTTTGATGCACCAAAAATATTTACTACAATGTTGTCAAATTGCTTACCAATATCATGTACCACATTTTTTGGTCCAAACGCACGCATGCCTCAAACATTTTGCTATGAGTGCATGAAGTTAGTTGCGTGGATTGTTGATACATTATACGTTAGATTGCTACATTTCCCGTGCCAGATAACACATTCACAAAAGTGGTGCATTTAACAAGATTAGGCTTCAGTTTTGTTTAGATAAAAAACATTTTGAGGGGGATTCGAATTATGGGTCGTCATTATTTTAAAAGACACGTTTATTACAACAACAAAAAAACTAGTTAACAAAAAAAAATTGACTTAAACTATGGACCTTTGGCAGTGGGGGGGGGTTGTCTTTTGAACCACCTGAACCCCTCTGTCTACGGGCCTGCAAGTAGACTGCACACAATGGCATGCTGAATGTTAATTAGAAGTATTTATAGGAATTTATAAACACATTTAATAAAACTGAAAAAAAACCACCAATGTTAGATTGCCAGCTATCTGGAATAGTCTAACAACCCAGTTAAGTCATTCCCAATACAATCCTCTCTTTTACCTGAACACTTTACAAGTAATATACTTTGCCTATCTAATAATTTGGTTAAGCTGATTTTGTTCTGTGAGTGAATGTGTTTTTTCTTTGATTTGCTTTGTGGCCTTTTCGTGACAAAAGATTGGGTGTTTTCCTCCTCTGATGCACATGTGTATTCGGGGCAGCTGTGGATGATCAGTGGGCCTATTTTTGAACAATAACAGACGAGACCCTGCAGGGGAAGACCTACCTGTTCTCTGGATATACAGGGTAACGAAGGTCTGCGAGGCATTTTACAACTGCCATAATAGCTGGTCGACGTTTCCCCCAGTGAAACACAACTGGACCTTCTCCTAGGTCTGATCACAGGGACCTTTTCCTCCGTGGTGGAGATCCCACTCGGTGCTTCCCTCGACGGGTAGTAACGGTCAAAACAGAGCCCCAACAGGGAGCCCGAAACCCCCGCAAAGCAGGCAAAGAGAGGTCTCAGCAGTGCGGGCAGACCGCTCAAACTTGTGAAAGAAACAAGCCACACAACGCTGGCAAAAAACAGTATAAGAACACTGTGTTTGAGTTTCAGAGTGGGGATCAGGGTGAGCAGACCCACACATCCCAACACGAATAACAACCTGCCCACCATTTGCATCTGGTGTTGGTCCTCTCCCCATTGCAAAAACCGCAAAACCAAAAAGTCCCCGAGGTAACACGATGCTGGCAGTGACACGAGCCAACATTTACTGCTCTCCTTCTTTTTCCTCCTCAGGTAAAACGTTAGAAAGAAGAAAGCACATCCTACGCTGAATAAAGGACTGATGGACTGGGAGAAGCCCGACAAAAAAGTCCGCAAATCCCAAAGCGAGTCACTTTGCAAGCTCCTAGAAATGAGGAAAGACACTGCGAAGACTACAAACGCGCCGACGTAGAGGGCAGAGACCTTTAACAATTTGGAATTGTCTTCGTTGTAAAACCTAACGTTACACACGTTAAACAAAAATCCCCTCTGATGGTCCTGTTTGAGAGGGGTGACGCAGCTCTTCACATAGCCGTTCCTGAAGCCCTCTGAGCTGTTTACACTTCCAGCTCCGTCGTGGTGCCTTGTTTTACTGTGCAAAACCTCTCCTTCCTCCCGTGCAGCCATGGCTCGACTGCGGCTCCTCGTATCCACTCAAAAGTCCCCCTCTTCTAATATTCACGCCGTATTAACGCTGAACTACATGACAGCAAATGCACTCCATGGTCACTCAAACGTGCTCCAGCACTTGGACTAAAGAAAGAAGGTGAGATGTTGTTTTTACAGAAAAGGGGCTCTCTGTCGCCGCCTAGAGGCCACAACTTGGACCTCAGGGCTTTGTAATGTGGAGCGCTGAACAAATCCTAAACTGCATCATTAATATAATATAAATCAATGTACACTGAGACTGCAGTTAATGACCAAACGTTTAAAAAGTTCCCATTTAAAGAATTAAGAAACGGTTACATTTCCATAACCCTCTTAACGTTACCCCATCACACAATTTGCTCCTACGTATGTTTAATTGTTTCAGGTATACATTCCTTGTGTAATAGGGTAGTCTCTATTATTATTCATTTGAAATATGTCATGTTTTATACCTGATTTAAGTACACAATTTGAATAACATATTTTGTTTAAAATGGAGATAGGCCAAGTGAATTGAGCCAACTAAGTTTGTTAACATTTGGAATACTTCTCATGTTTTTCTCGCATATTGATTACATTTAGCTTGGCCATAGTCTAATTAACTGTACAATTAAAGTAATATTTTACCATCATAAAATTACAAGCCTTTTGTTTTGTTTTTGTCGCCACTGCGTGTCGCTGCATAATGTTGCTCTGGGATCGTTTGCTTCGCCTGCTTTCAGTGTTGAGCTTGGCAGGATGATTGTCGATTAAACTGATCAGAATAACACCAAACGTGTTATAATAACCTATTTGACAACACTGTGACCTGCTTTAACTGTCGAGTCGTGGCTAGATATCAAAATAAATATATCGTTTAACATATTTTTTTGCGAGATAAATAATGCACAGTCAAAGCCATTGTTCATGGCTAACAAAAAAGAAGCCCCACTGGATGCCCTAGCTAGCTAAATACGATCATACTGTCTATGAATACGATGCCTTCCACAAACCTAGCTAAGCTAGCTTTTTGACATCCAGAACATTCTGTTAGCAACATAATACACTAACAAGCCTTGACTGACTGAATTGAAGATAAGTATTTATCCATGAGAGCTGCCATCTTAAACAAACATGTTCTTACCCTAAACCCAAAACCCCTTATTTGTCCTGTTATTGTCCAGTCATATCAACTTAAATAAAACAAATCACAACGCAACAACAGAGGACAAACTGTGTAACGCTAGTAATGTCTTTACAGACTAATCTTAGAGCTGCTAGACAGCTAATTGACCTTTTTCACAGCATAAATTTGGACATGTCACAGTTGGACATGATATTAACGATGACTGCATAGCATTTAGTTTTGCCAATTCTAGACAATAGTTTTAATACGAAGCATACTGTACAGAGTAAATAGAAGCATGTTAGAGCCATTATTCTTTGGCTGACAAGGCTCTGTAATGTAACCAAGTACTTTGCTCTTGACTTGAACTATAAACCCTATCATGAAAACTTTAATTTGAATATGTAAGCTATGTAATAATAATAATGATAATAATAATACATTTTATTTATATAGCGCTTTTCATGGTACTCAAAGACACTTTACAGTAAAAACCAGCACATATAGCACATTAAAAACAGATAAGCAATAAAACCAACACATAAAACAAGCATATTAAAAGCAATTAAAAACAATAAAACCAGTAGCTATCAGGTGAGTAATGTAAGACTATTGTATGTGGAAAGCTAAAATAAAGAGGTGTGTTTTGATTAGTGTTTTGAATGTGTCCAGGTCAGTACAGTCACCGATGTGTATGGGTAGGGAGTTCTAGAGGGAGGGGGCTGTAATGGTGTAAGCTTTGTCACCCCAGGTACGGTGCGTGGTCCTGAGTGGTGGAGGGTGGGGTGGGGTGTGTAGCAGGTCTGTGAGGTAGGAAGGAGCCTGGTTATGGCGGGCTTTGTGGGTGAGGAGGAGGACTTTAAACTGGATGCGTTGGGAAACAGGGAGCCAGTGGAGGACAGGAGTGATGTGATCACAAGAACGGGTGTGGGTGAGGACACAGGCAGCAGAGTTTTGGATGTATTGGAGTTTATTTAAGGCTTTTGCAGGTGAACCATAGAAGATGCTGTTGCAGTAGTCAATTCTGGAAGTGATGAAGGCGTGAATCAAAGTTTCGGCAGCAGAGAAGGTGAGTGATGGGCGTAGTGTAAACACTTGCATGGAGGTGTTAATCAGTATAAGAATGATTGTAGTCTATTGTGGTGTTTGCAGCCATAAAATACTGTACAATTTACAGTGTTGTTTGTTTGCAAAACTCACAAAAACTATACATTTTCCTGAAGACACCAATACCAACAATTTATTTGACCTACTAATGAATATTGTTTGTGTCATGACAGCCTGATGTAGCTTATGCCTCTGTGCCGTAGAACTCCATGGTCCTCAAAAAACAATTGCACACATTATACAAAACATATCCTTTCATTATGATGAACATGGCCAGTGTAA
Source organism: Sander vitreus (assembly GCF_031162955.1). Classification (NCBI taxonomy): domain Eukaryota; kingdom Metazoa; phylum Chordata; class Actinopteri; order Perciformes; family Percidae; genus Sander; species Sander vitreus. The sequence continues at coordinate 21,662,309 of NC_135855.1, forward strand.
TTTGTTCTTGCACAGGCAATACTTAATTTGATAAATTACTTGTTGGTTTTGGTCTTTTAACGGTATTGGTTGACAGCAATAATAAAATAACATAATTAGACTTAATAACTTATAACCTTTCATATTAAAAAATATAATTAGTCAAAACATTGTTTCTGTTTTATCAGGTTTGCCTTAAAAACTCACTTTCAATTATGGAAGGGAAATATTCCATTTATATTTATGCTGTTTGCTAAGGGGCCTTTGGTCATGGGTTGTTGCATTGCTGTATATGGTAAGTAAAGAGTGAAATGTAGTGACTGAATCAAAGATTTTCACTTTAAGACAATGTATTCAGTTTTCTGTGTATCCACTGTATTACCAAGGCTAAGCTTCCACTGGAGGGTGCTGCATACCATTAATATTGACAGTAATTCAATTTTAGTTCAGTAATGTTGGGGTTTCCTTTACATACTTTTTAAATTATTTGTTTGTGTTTGTGATTCAGGGGTCAACTCTGAAGAAGACTGTAGCAGAGAGACCTTATGAACCAATAAACTTTGAAGTGGAAGTTTCCAGATACTGTATTATTGGTAACATGATTATGTCCAACATTGTATTTACTAGATGTACAGCGTTTTGGAAACGTATATTTTGTCTCTTCCTTAAAATGTTTACAATGCATTGCAATGATCACTATTCATTCATCATTTTTTATATTAAATGCCAGTAAAGTCATAATTGCAGTTTAGTTCTTCAAAAACCATCAATTTCCCAGCTGTTTATTAGTTATAGTTGCATTGGCAACAGGCTGAACATAGCTGCCCAGATGTTCTTTCTTTTCCAGTTCATCTTTTGAGGACTGATCGAGGTGCTTTATATTCACAGGTGGCATACACACAACCATACACATATACTATATATTATTATAATGTATATTTACAATTTACAATATAACAGTGATAGATGTAATATTAAACGTAACAGTTTCTCATGACTGTTTTTTAATAGAAAGCTGTCCTGTACACTAGGCCTATACGTTCGGGGTTATTGCTCTCGTGTTTGAACCTTACGGCGCACGGTAGCAGTGATGTGGCTCAGAAAGTAGCTAATCTTCCACGTCAGTAGGAAGTAGTGCAGAGCTACAGAAGAGACAGTTCGCCAAAAAGGGAGCTCCTGAGGATTTTTACAGATGTAATTATCCAAAACGGGATATCGAAGGCTACTTCGGAGGGTAATAGTCGTGCTATTAGGTAGGTTATGTAACTTAGTTGAAACCAACATGAGGGGTGTTTTCTCTCCTGACCCTTGGTAATTGTTGAGACAGCTAGCTAACGTTACTGTCCTCCATTTCATTGCTAGTCTGGGCAGAAGCTAAGCTGGCGTTAGCTAGCGTTCGCTAGTTAGCAATTGATCGTATATCTTAACGTAATCTAATCAATTGAATATTCGACTAACTAATTGATGTTTGCGTTTTATTGAGGCTTTTCTGCACAACTTCTGGTTCTAACACAGAACGCTATCAACGCTGTAACAGTAAGTTAGCTACAGTGTTGTGCGAGGTCCATGGGGTGTTAACGCTGCGTGTCACACTTTCTTGACTCGAGCTTTAATTACCTAACGTTACGTTATCGCAACATTGTACCTTAAGCTGCTTTTGCTGTCACGGTGACAGCGCTTGCCTGTGTTTTCTTTGTGTCTGCAGCAGTCTAGTTTTTACAAACAAAAGCAGCAGAAATGGTACGAAGATATCTGAACCTTGTAAACACGACTTCTTGATTTGTGACTATAACGTCGTTATCTCTTCAAAGACAGCTCAGCAGTAATTCAGCTCCTCGTTTTGTTAATTCGAGCCTGTGCTATATTGTTTTCTCAATCAAGAGAAGCCAGCGGCTATATGTAACTTTTTTTTCTTCTTATACTTTTAGATTTAACGTTAGGTATTTTTTTATATTCTCAAATCCATTTCAGATTTTTATTTAGACTTCCAAGATCATCACACAACTTGTCTGTATTGTTTGGGTTCACAGGTAGCTGCAACACACAGGTGACCTACTAATCAGCTCGTATCTCAATTTGTTTTGCTGTTATGGTGGTGACCGCTACCAAAATAAGTTGCACAGTTGCCAGACAAAATTTTGAGAAGCCATTTATATTAAAATCTTCAATGCAGTTCAGTTTACGTTTCATTTAATAACCTGGTTGACCAGGCTTTTATTATTAGGATGTTTTGACTGATGCAACACAGATGCTGGCATAATCCAACCATGCAATTCAACACAGCAAAAGCGCCAAGTAATCTAAAATAAATCAAACACACAAGCCATTTATCAGATGCTTGTATTCACAAGTGTTTATACTATCGTATACCTTTTTTTAATGGTATACCCAGTGGCAATAAAACAATATGTTATGCATATGCAATGCATTAGCCTAAGCAAGCTTAAGTTTAAAGGATATGTTCTCAAATGTTCTGTTTTTAAAACGATTGTCAGGTGCACATATGCACATTGAAACAGGGTTTGCTTGGTGTTATCATTCCTCCTGTTCACACTGGCCATTAGAGGCCCCTTCCTAATGTGAGACAAGTTCACAGTCCAGTTCAGTGCGAAAATACATTCCAAAATGTACCTGGAGTTAATGAGGTTTCAGCAGTCGGAGTTAGGCAAATCCAGGATCACATAGTTGCCTCTCAAACAAAGGCCTCATCACTTTAAATAATCAAAGGGACTCTGGAAGGACCTCTGTTCTGTGAGGTGACAGCGCTAAATAAACAATGAGCTAATGTGCTGTGAACTTGCAGTTTACTCCCAGTAAATAAGAAGTAGTTATATTTGGTAAATCATGCCTTGTAGTCTCAATTAGCTCTATTTTTTTTTTTGGACAGTTTTCCAGTAAAGTAAGCCCTTTGATTGATACCTGGAAAACTGTTCTGGGTTTTAAAAAGCTCATTAGAAAAGTTGCCTGGTCCCATTTTTAAAATAGTTTGCCATTCCTTTTTTGGCTGCTACAAAGAAAATGAAATACGACCCCACAGTACTTTATTCTGTTGCATGCACATGTTGCTGTACAGTAGATTTATCTTGTGTCTGTTCTTCATGCAGATTTTGTTCACTCTGTGGTCTTTGTAGGTGTATCCCATATTTTCTGCCCTTATAATAATTAGGAGTCTGTGTAAATGTTTTTTCCCACAATTTACTAAATCTACTGTTCTTCTGTTTCTCGTAGGTATTGTCCAGTGAGCGAGATTCATTGGGATTCTTCTAAACGAATACAAGCCAAGGAGCAAAATGACAGCTGCAGAGAACGTTTGTTACACTCTGATCAATGTGTCATCTGACTCGGAGCCCCCTTCTGAAGTCAGCCTAAAAGCTGATCTAGGTAACGATGCTTAATGTTAACTTGCAAAGATATGTTTCTTAACCTGAATAAACTTTGCTGAGGGGAGATATTCATTTCTAAAATGTCTGTCTCCAACTCAGTACAATGAAGGTGATTGGAATTTAATTTGTGGTCCTCAGTGTTGAAAAATACACGAATCATCAGCAATTTTCATAGGGATTCTTTCTTCAGTAGAAAAATGATTAATTGCTGATCAAAATGCAAGTCACTTAACATCCTCAGTGAAATAACAACACATTCAACAAATTCCTTCTGAAGGGTTTAAGGTGAAGATCTGTAAATACTATAACGCATTTTTGAGGATATTGATGATCACATTCATCCTATTAATAACAAGAATAATTTTTTTTTTCTACAGAGAAGGGGGAGATCAAGGCAAAGACTGAAGCCCTGAAGAAGGTCATCATCATGATCCTGAATGGTGAGAAGTTGCCAGGATTGCTGATGACCATAATCCGCTTTGTGCTGCCACTTCAAGACCACACCATCAAAAAGCTGCTGCTGGTTTTCTGGGAGATTGTTCCCAAAACAACCACAGATGGAAAGCTGCTTCAGGAGATGATCCTGGTCTGCGACGCATACAGAAAGGTACGATTAATCGCCACAATCTGTAGATCTGTATATCTATATGTTGGGTATTCGCTCCATCGTTATACACTACACAGCTGGGAAAATAATGTTTATAATGGCGTAAAAAAAATATATATTTAATTTAATATATATGGAACTGGTCATAGGAGATGTTAAAATGCATACATCTGATTGCATAGCTGAACACCAGTTTGGCAGGTTTGTGTGACTGCTAAATCCACATGATATCCATCTGTGCTGACTTTATAACGTAATAATAGTATGACAATTGAAATTGTAACTTGGCTAGAATATGTCAGTTTCATTTTTTATTTATTTATTTATTTATATATATATATATATATATTTATTTAAAGTGCCCATATTATGAAAGAAATCACAAATTCGGGGTGTTATTTTGTGTCTCTGGTGCTTCCACACGCATACAAACGTTGAAAAAAGAACATCCATGCTGTTTTGAGTGAGATACAGGTTTCTGAATGTGTCCTGCCTTCAGTATCCGGGTGAGCGGTTCAAAATCGGCAGAATCCTGCTAAGTTAGTAGTACAAGGCTGATCCTGCCTTGTACTACTGAAGTTGTAGAAACAGCTAGCTAGATGATGTGATCTTACTTAGCTACTGCGCATGTGCACCTCCCAACAAAGATGGGATAGAAGTGCGATGCCTCACTCTGTAGCTAAAACAGAAACCTGAACACAGGGTGAAAAGACGAGCTGCAGCAATGTGCAGTACAACAAAAATATGGTGTTTATTGAAAATGAAACCATGTAAACCTATTCTGGTACAACCTCAAAATACCAATATGAACCTGAAAGTGAGCATAATATGGCCACTTTAAAAAAAAATCCGCAATTGTCACGTAAAATCTCTCTTTTAATTTCAGGACCTGCAGCATCCCAATGAGTTCATCCGTGGCTCCACTCTGCGTTTCCTGTGCAAGCTGAAGGAGTCTGAGTTGCTTGAGCCACTCATGCCAGCGATCCGGGCCTGCCTGGAGCACCGGCACAGTTACGTGCGCCGCAACGCTGTCCTGGCCATTTACACCATCTACAGGTACAAACTGTTAAATATTTGATGTTCAGTTGATGTTCCACATACACACTTTTTTTATTTATTTTTTTACCTCATTCCTAAGGGAACAACAAACAGCTGATGATATTTATTTGTTTTTAGGAACTTTGAGCATCTCATCCCAGATGCTCCAGAGTTGATCCATGATTTTCTCGTCAATGAGAAAGATGCCAGCTGTAAGAGAAATGCTTTCATGATGCTGATTCATGCCGATCAGGTCTGTAGCATATTGTCCTTTTCTTACTTTTTATATATTGTTGTGTGCCACTAGACCCACCTAACTCACATCATGTTATTTACATCTTGCAGGATCGAGCTCTGGATTACCTCAGCACGTGTATTGACCAAGTTCACACTTTTGGCGACATTCTCCAGCTGGTCATTGTGGAGCTGATTTACAAAGTGAGTCGAGGCCTTTTTATTAGTCTAATTTAAGTTTTGTAACACACCACCATATTACCAGATTAGCTTATTTAATGTCTGAACTCTTTAAAACTTTTTTGTCGTTCTGTTAGGTTTGCCATGCTAACCCCTCTGAGCGTGCCCGGTTTATCCGTTGCATCTACAACCTGCTGCAGTCCTCCAGTCCGGCTGTTAAGTATGAGGCTGCTGGCACTCTCGTAACCCTCTCCAGTGCTCCCACGGCCGTTAAGGTACATCAGCAAGTTTTTGTCAGTGATCCTCCTGTGTAAGTCATACTGTATATATACAGTGCTGCTCATGAGTTTAGGAACCCATGCTAAAGTTGACTAAAAAGAGGAATAAAAAAAAAAAATCATCTTTTGGAAATTGTCTTTGTGAATGAATGATGTATCGTAAATAAATAAATGTTCTTCCTTAAAATACAGGGGGCATAAGTTTAGACACCGCTTTGTGCTATTCCCATTCATGTTAAATGGTTTTATTTCAGTTAGCCTAATAGCTGGTTTGATTTGCATTGAGAGATGATTTTATGGAAAGTACCCCATGCCAATCTCTAGGTATGGTGAAGGGTAGGTGATGATGTGGAGCTATTTTAATTCCAAAGGCCACGGGAACTTTATCAGGATGCATAGTATCCTGGATCCATGAAATAACTGGCCTTTAAAAATACAAATCTGCCTGCCTCTATGGGAATTTAACATAGGGGTGTACTGACTTATTCCCACTGTATTTTAAGGAAGAACATTTATTTATTTACGATACATTATTCATTCACAAAGAAAATTTGTGTCCTTAAAGATCGGATTTTTCCTATTTCTTTTAATTAAGGCATTAAGATCAATTTGCAAAAGATGATTTTTTTTATTCCTCTTTTTAGTCAACTTTAGCATATGTCCTAAACTCATGAGCAGCACTGTAGGGCACTGATATTGTACTACACTTGACCCAATAGCAGTGATGTCTTTGTTCTTGTGCGGTCTCATAAGCGTTGTGTGTTTTGTTGGACTCCAGGCTGCTGCCCAGTGCTACATTGATTTAATAATCAAGGAGAGCGACAACAATGTGAAGCTGATTGTTCTTGATCGCCTGATTGAACTGAAGGAGCATCCCACGCACGAGCGTGTACTCCAGGTACGTTGAGTTATTGCAATTAACAACTAAAATGTAATGCCTGATTAACCGCAAACACCACGGCCCTCTATCTCAAAAAGGTTCTTATTAAGAAAGAACACTAACCAAATGTAAGCCCTACTGAAACGAACCTTGTTAGTAGTAGTATTGACGATGTTAGTCCTTTGGTTCATTAATATGACACCACAGCAAAATGTATAAGAAAATATACAGAATTAATAGTTTATAGAGTCAAAAGCAGCAGAAAAAGTCAGGAAGATATCAGAATTTAGCATTCATTATGAGACGGCACCAGTTTGATGCACCTACAGTGCACCACTTAATTTGGTTGTCACCCATGTTTTTTTTATCCAGGACCTTGTGATGGACATCCTGCGTGTTCTCAGCACTCCTGACCTGGAAGTCCGAAAGAAGACCTTGCATCTGGCACTGGACCTTGTTTCATCTCGCAATGTAGAAGAGGTCCGTGGCATTGCACAGTATATCCATGTTGTTGTTATTTTCATGTCCAGGCATGGACACGGGGGCGGGTGGGATGGCATATACTGCAAATATAGTGACATTGATTTGTTTTCTAGTTGGTGATTGTTTTGAAGAAAGAAGTGATCAAGACAAACAACGTAACAGAACATGAAGACACTGATAAGTACAGGCAGCTGTTGGTGCGCACTCTCCACTCCTGCAGTGTGCGCTTCCCTGACATGGCGGCCAATGTCATACCTGTGGTGAGTTTGCTATTATTTAAGCACATGGGGAAAAAAGAGGCTCTTGAAAACTTACTTCATATTTCATAGCTTTTTGAGAACGACCCAATGGTTGTTTATATGATAAGAGTAAAGTTAGACTTCTCTTTGTGTTATGATTTACAGCTTATGGAGTTCCTAAGTGACACTAATGAGGCAGCCGCCGCTGATGTGCTGGAGTTTGTCCGTGAGGCCATTCAGAGGTTTGACAACTTGAGACCCCTCATCATCGAGAAGATGCTGGAAGTCTTTCACGCCATCAAAACTGTCAAGTAAGGCTTTCTAAGCACATTGAGGGGGACTAATGGGCCTCATTCAGCAATATCTTCCTACGTTTTTTTAAGAGTGCTCTTGAGTGTGCGTAGATTCTGTTCTTACCTAAGAACAAATCCTGAATAAGAAAAAGTTGGTGAATGCCAGAATCTTCGTGAAAACTGCGTAAGTGGGGTTTAAGAACAAATTTGTTCTTAAGAACGTTTAGTAAATGAGGCCCAATATGCATTGTCTTGGTTTTTGTCTCTCCCTAATGGTTATAAAAGGCGGGTCCAATTTGGGTTAGCCTAATTGATTTAGATGCATAGGTAAGTCGATCAACGATCAAGTATGTCAGTATTTATTCTTATATTTATTCTGTTTCATAGACTTGGCTGAGTTTTGTCCTAAGGGCTTAGTAGTATGTCATTACAGGACTATGTAACATTGTGAATGCTCATGACCTTTGTCCCCACTGTCATTTTTCAGGATCTACAGGGGAGCGTTGTGGATCTTGGGAGAATACTGCAGCACCAAGGATGACATCCAGAGTGTGATGACAGAAGTACGCAGGTCCTTGGGAGAGGTATGTTTGTCCGTTATTGTCAGAATTGAATGCAACACAAGCTGACCTGACAGTCCCAACTTAATTAAAATTGTCACAAATATCTGACGTCCGTCTCTTGCGTGGACAGATCCCGATTGTAGAAAATGAGATAAAGAAAGAGACGGGAGAGATGAAACCAGAGGATGAAGTGAGTGCGGCTCCAGCGCAGAAGCTGGTGACAGAGATGGGCACCTATGTGACACAGAGTGCCCTCAGCTCCTCCAGGCCTTCCAAGAAAGAAGAGGATAGGTAAAGATAGCTCATTGTGGGCAAATCGCTGTTTGCCTGCAATATTTCATTGATTGTATGGAGTTTGGTCACCTTACCACCCAGCTCACTCAATAAACCAGGGTTTCCGCAGGGTCTTAAAAAGTCTAAAATTTCAAAATCAAAATTGTAGTAAAGTTGTAGTTCTTTCTTACGCTAGTCCAAATATAAATGAGACCAACATGCAACTTATATGCATATATGCAGCCGATCAGCTTTCGTTTTATTGATGCGAGTCTCTTTCGGATTGTACCACAGATATAAAACGTTTTTTATTCTTCAGCTATGGGGAAGTGCAAGTTTAGCGATACTGAATTTAGGGCTTAGTTGAAGTCTTAAATTTCATTCATAATGGTCTTAAAAAGGTCTTAAAAAGTCTTAAATTTGACTTGGTGAAACCTGCAGAAACTCTGATAAACACTGGTTTGGTTGTTCCAGACCTCCACTCAGAGGCTTCCTGATGGATGGAGACTTCTATGTGGCAGCTTCCCTGGCCACCACACTGACCAAAGTGGCCTTGCGCTATGTTGCTATTGTTCAAGACAAAAAGAAACAAAATGTAAGTTGTCCTCGCTTCACACCTTTTGTAAAAATCCTTAAACCAGCGGCCTTGTTTCTCTAATCCCTGCTGTCATGCGGTCTCTCTCAGTCCTTTGTTGCAGAGGCCATGCTGATCATGGTCACTGTGCTGCACTTGGGCAAGTCCTCTTTGCCCAAGAAGCCAATTACAGACGATGATGTGGACCGCATCTCGTTGTGCCTCAAGGTCCTGTCAGAGTGCTCGCCACTTATGAATGACATTTTCAACAAGGAGTGCCGCAGATCCCTGTCACATATGCTGACTGTCAGACTGGAGGAGGAGAAGCTGTCACAGAAGGTAATGGTCCTTTGACTCAAGCTGCATCTCATGTTGCTTAAATTGCCTCCTCAAGTCCTCCACTTGTCTCCCTTCCTCGTGTCTTAGTCCCTCCCACCGAGGAGGCGAGGGAGAGACCCGAGGAGAGAGGCAACGAGCAAATGTGTTTTAGAGGGGTGAGACGTCCTTTCCTCTGACGCGTCACATGAATTGGTCAGCTGTTTGGGCGGAGTTAGCAACTCCTTCAGCTGCACGGCAGAAATAAGAGCTTTGAGACAGCCATCACCGAGGAGGGACAGAATAATTTCTGGGTCGACCGAGGAGTCGAGGAGCTATCAAATAAGGGCCATAGGATGTACCCTCAGAGGGCTGAACTCAATATTTAACCTCCTGACAGTTGGGCACAGCTGAAGCATCAGCACAAGTAGAGGAAGCTAACACATTATTTTGTGTTTTTTCATATGTTTGGACCCAGCCCTCATTTATCAGTATTGCAAATGTGCGTTTTTATGTTTGTAAAACATGTGATAACCATTTACAAGCCAAATAAGTTGTTTTTTAAAATGTATGGCCTCACTATGCCAGATTGATGCATCAGGGCCCTGGTTTCTCCTCATAGGAACATTGTCACTGTAATTTTTGTGTTCATTCTGCACAAAACGTTACTTGAGTTTATCTGATTTCTTTTTGTTACCCATTTGTTTTTACATCTTTGTTTACTTTTGTAGGTATTTATGGTGTTGACTCTGTTGTGGACTAACTATAGGCCGGATAACCCTAAAAAAATAACCCTACTTGTTTCATATTCTGACCACAGAAAGAGTCTGAGAAACGTAACGTAACAGTGCAGGCAGACGACCCAATCTCCTTCATGCAGCTGACAGCCAAAAACGAGATGGCTTCTAAGGAGGACCAGTTCCAGCTCAGTCTGTTGGCTGCTATGGGCAACACTCAGAGGAAGGAGGCTGCTGATCCCCTTGCTTCCAAACTCAACAAGGTACACCACATGCCCTGCAGAAATCTTTGGAAATTACATTGAGAGAAACAGTACCGTGGGGGACTAATTTTCAGCTTCAGGTATCATTTCTGCTTGGAGATTAGATTGATTTTTCAATTTTTTTTGTAATTAATGGTGTTTGTCTCAGAAGGAGATGCTATATTTGATTGCACAGTGGGAAAAAGAGCAGTTGTTCCTGTTCAACATTATACATACATTATACCTGTTCCGTGTTTGGATTTTCCAAATAGCCTACTATTTAGTTGTAGCGTTATTTATGTAAATGTCATTTAATTTGGCCATGGTATAATTGTTTTTCATGCAAGACACTTTATTTTCATTCCGCTGCACTGCTGCTGAAGTCCTTGTCGTGCCCCGTTCGAAAGAGAATCGCAAAAAACCCCAAAAAACTTTTAATCGCTGTGAGGAAATATTTGCATTCAGTTCATGTTGTAATTAATAATTAAATGTAATCCATTTTTGTCGGTTCTAGGTGACCCAGCTGACAGGCTTCTCAGACCCAGTGTATGCTGAAGCCTACGTTCATGTCAACCAGTATGACATCGTGTTGGATGTCCTGGTGGTCAACCAAACCAGTGATACGCTCCAGAATTGCACCCTTGAGCTGGCCACTTTAGGTTAGTCTGGTTTCTTTTCCACCTCACTGGACACAATGTATACGTTCTCTTCTCTATTAATGCTGATCCAAGCCAATCACATTTTGTTTCTCACATTGCACTATGTATGCGTTTTACCAAATGTATCCATCCCACAGGTGATCTCAAGTTGGTTGAGAAGCCTTCACCTCTCACTCTGGCTCCTCACGATTTTGCTAACATCAAGGCCAATGTCAAGGTGGCTTCTACTGAGAATGGCATTATATTTGGAAACATTGGTAAGATAATGATTTTGTGTCTTGTTCTGTTTTGCTCTCTGTAACCAGATGATGTTTTCTTATTTGTGGGGATGTGTTTTATTCTTTCTTTCCAGTCTATGATGTATCGGGGGCTGCTAGTGACAGAAACTGCGTCGTCCTAAGTGACATCCACATTGACATCATGGACTACATTCAGCCAGCTTCCTGCACCGATGCAGAATTTAGACAGATGTGGGCAGAGTTTGAGTGGGAAAACAAGGTAAGCTTTGCATTTCTACTTTGTGGCCAGTTCCCAGAAACAAACGGTTGTTCTGTAGTTTTCTCTATTATAGGGAACACGATTTACATTTAACAAATCAATAAAAAAAAATTAAAAAAAGCATGACCGTTGTAGATGGTCCCTAAGCAATCTTTTTTTGTTGTAGGTGACCGTGAACACCAACATCACTGATCTGAATGAGTACCTTCAGCATATCCTCAAGTCCACCAACATGAAGTGTCTGACTCCTGAGAAGGTTGGTATGAGATACAGCTGAGCAAAGAAGGCAAATGAGGTTTTAAATCTGGCAGGACTCCGAAAGATTTATGAAATGGGCATTTCAAACTTTCGGAGTTGGTGCACGTTCCGAAGAATAATATGTGGCCTTTGTAGGGCTCCGATTATAACTGTCAGTAATGCATCACCAAGCCGATCATGCTAGATGAAGTGTGTTAATCCTGTGTTGTTGTTGTTGTTGTTGTTGTTGTTGTTGTTGTGCTGTGTTCTCAACTATATTCGTCTTACAAACCAGGCACTGTCTGGCTTCTGCGGCTTCATGGCTGCCAACCTTTATGCTCGTTCTATCTTTGGAGAAGATGCCCTGGCTAATGTCAGCGTCGAGAAGCCCATCCACCTGGGGCCCGACGCACCTGTCAACGGACACATACGCATTAGAGCCAAAAGTCAGGTGGGTCACAGCTGCTGCACCATCAACTGTAGCATGCATCTGAGAAGTAAAGGCTTTGTTGAATGTATTTTCCTTCAACTTGAGCAATGCAACAAATGCATCTTTTGGAAGGATAACATTTAATCTAATACCTCATTGAAAGAATTGGACTGAACGGACAAGGAAAGTGAATATATGAAATAACCCGTTACATGGGATGTTGCACTGAAAGCTTTGTGCTCTTATCAGTATGTATACAATCTGTTCCAATAAATCCTCCCTCCTTCATTTCACAGGGGATGGCCTTGAGTCTCGGTGACAAGATCAACCTCTCCCAGAAAAAGTCAAATGTCTGAGACAACTCTGGTCCAGCTTATCCCTCTGACTATGGGAAAGTCACCCGCTGTTCTCTTCTTATCATCCATTTTACAGTCTTTTCATCACAGCAAATTAAGAACTCTATGTGGTCAGTTGCTTCCATGCTGGTTTCCTTTCTTTCTTTTACATCATCTCTGTCTGAAAACTGCATTTGAGTAATGCTCTTTCCCTGTCCTGTTTAATTTTCAATAAACCTATGTATTAAAAGAATGAGAGAACTTTGCACCATTTTCTTCCATTTACAGATCTTTTTTTAATTTTCAAACTATATTGTAAATTTGAACATCTACAGTAGCTTTGGACAAGGGCTTGTTAATATGTATTATTCATTTCCTGTACTTTGTACCTAAGTTTCTGTTAAAGGTTTTAATTGATTCATGTGTAGCGTGACATTAAATTTTGATGAAATAGCTTGGAACTTCAATTAATCCTGTCAACAGACATTTTCAGACATCTAAAAAGACAATTTGACACTTTTAATAAGGTGATTGTACTGTAAAGGGAAGGGACTCCTGCCCGGACCTCCTGCTGTGTCCAGCTTCACAGCTCCAGACTCTAATTAGATTTCCTCCGATGCCTCGCGTGATGTCTTGCACAGTGTGAAACTGTCAGTACCCCCCAAATTGACAATGACATTAATATTCTAAAATACATACAGTACATATCCTTGGCAGGGACATGATTTCTTTTTAACCCAGGATAAAATATTGCAGTGATTTCGACAGTAGTCTCCAAGCCATTTGCAAGTTTTACTGCCACTGTGATAATGAGATGGAGATGGATTAGTGTTGGCAGAGAGTCACATATTCCACTTGTTTATAATTCATGAGTAAAAGGAACGTTTCTGGGAATATGCCAGATTAAAGGGTCACACATTTACAATATCTGTGAAATCTTTCTCTCCAGGGGGATAGACAAAGGCTGAGAGGTGGCTTTGAGGTCAGAGCTTCAGCTGTGAAAATAAACAGTTGGCTCTCTGGCAGCACTGTCACAGCCAAGCTACTGTGTGCATCACACTGCCTCTGGAGTTAGGGTAGCTAGGCGAGCTATCATGAAGGCAGAAGGTACTCGCCTCAACAAAGAATCACTGTCACATTCTTTAATCTCATATTTGTAAAAGGGATTCATACTGTGTTTGTGGAACAGTACATTTATGGTGGCTTTATTAGATTTTAGCATCAAAGCGACTTCTGCTTTTTATCCTCTCATGTATATGTGTGATATTGTTTATCTTTAGAAATTTGGAGTTTTATAAATGCCTATCCTGCATTTTATTACAAGAATTTCTGCAGCATTTATTTTCCATAGCTTTCTAAGCTACTAACAAGCGTGTCCTCAGTACTTTAAGTCATCGTCAGTGAGACTGAAGTTTTAGCAATACTATCTGTAGATATGACTTAACTATTTATATGAATGTCTGAATCCATTTTTATTTTCTTGAACGGTCATTATCAAGACTTTGAAGAACACTGAAGTGCACTGTTTCACGTCCAGCCTCTTTCTTGTGACACTAGGTGGCGCCACAGGTGTCAAAGTGTGTTGGTATTCTGCAAAGTATAATCCTATAGTAAGATTTGTCATAACATGGCATATAATTGACATGTTGACATAATACAAGTCATGCTTCTACACACTGAAGTAGAGTCTGACATTTTAGATAAACTGGCTTAAGTCTGCACTTCAGGCTATATGCCAACTTTGCCCTTTTCAGTGACAGAAAATCATCCATCACTTTTGTTTTCAGTGTTAAGTTATGACAGACGTCAAAGTGCAAGATGAACATCCCCATGTCAGACTATTTACAATATAGACAGATGATAAGAATAACAAAGCCTTATGCTTTATGGGCCTTGTAAATGAAAAGTAACTGTAATGCAATATACCAATGAAAATGTGTAGCTGAGAGTAACAAAGGTGAGTTTTAACATTTGCCTAATATATTTTTTATGAGCTATGTTGTGGAGTGATATTTGTATTAACCTTTTACTAAGCCATTTTAATTGCATGCCTATTTGTATAGCCTATTTGTATTGCTTAATGATATGTTCTCTGTACTGCATGTGTATTAGACATCTGCATACTCAAAAAGTGTCTCAGTTATAATGGGGAAATTCTACTTTTACAGAAATATCATATATTGCAAAACTTGTAGACTTGTTATGATATGCTCCTGTGTGTGTTTGGTTTGTATTGTGTGTGTAAGAGACAGTAGGAGTAAAGTCAGCATCTTTCACTGAGTAGTTCACAGAATAAATCTGTATTGTGTGACTTCATGGTTTACAGCATGAAAGCTGGCCTATAAGATGTGAGGGAAACTAATACTTAAACATAATACAGTTTATATAACTGGAGGTCTGCATTATGGTGATAGCTGCTGGGCATCTTCATCATGACTGTATAATTGGTTGCAATTACAGTAAGGAGGCATTGCTTTTTATGTGTGTGTGTGTGTGTGTGTGTGTGTGTGTGTGTGTGTGTGTGTGTGTGTGTGTGTGTGTGCGTGCGTGCGTGCGTGTGTAGGCTGTGTTTGAGGACAGGAATATGACTGCAGGGGTGTGTGATAGCATGGTCTCAGGATAGGGCTGCAGGGTGGGTTAAGACCATAGACTGTATAAGACTGTGTGTGTGTGTGTGTGTGTGTGTGTGTGTGTGTGTGTGTGTGTGTGTGTGTGTGTGTGTGTGTGTGTGTGTGTGTGTGTGTGTGTGTCAGACTACTGTAGGTGGGGTGTTGAGGCAGTCACACGCAGCCTGTAGAAGGGCCCCTAGCGCCAGACATTAGTACTGGTCTGCCTGATTACACCTACTATCGGATCCACAGCTCGAACATCACAGTGTTGTCGAGGCAGAAACACGGTCAGGCGTATGGACAGGCAACCGTAGCTCCGCAGATCGCTCCCTGTGTATCCGTGCACTAAACGGACTACACCGACGAGTCATTTTTGGCACATATCTGGACTCTTCTGTACGCTCTGGTCTCTCACACCGCAGGGCCTCTTCAGTTAACAGAAAAAAAAGTGGGTGTTTGGTGGTGTTCCGGCAGCAGCAGCGGCGGCGGCGAGCGCAGCGAAGTGTCCTCGATGGCAGGCTGGAAGGACGGCTCGGTGCAGGAGAAGTATCGGCTGGTTGTGGTCGGCGGCGGCGGAGTCGGGAAATCAGCCCTGACTATCCAGTTTATTCAGGTCAGTAGTGTGCACCATTCCCTTGAATTTAGCCCTGGCTTTGATTTGCTCATCCGAAAACACGGCGAGAGAAGAGGGGGAGGCCAGACACGGGCACCCCGTAAGCGGATACCGGGGTCTGTTTTCTTCAATACTTTACCGAGGCCTACAACTATTTACCGAGGGGTTGTTAGAAGATGTTAGGGTGAGGTGGGAAGCCTTATTTTGTGACTTAAACGACTAAAGGACGACTGTCACTGTAACACGACGGTATCCGAGATCCACTTCCACTTTGCCGTTATAGCCGCTAGTCAAAAGAGAAAGGAAAGTGGGTCTGCGGAGCTCCTGAGTTGTCCTATTTTATTAACTTGCTGCAAAGTAACGTAGCTACCGGATTTAGAACCCATGCTAAGATTTAGTCTGTAATGGCCTACCAAGCCAGAATCTTAAAATAGAAGAGTGTTAAAGTTGCACAAAACTCACATTATGAATATCATTGGAGTAGCCATACTGATGTTCCTCAGAGAGAAACATGTACTTTTAAATTCATTTTTGAGAGCCACCAAGCTGTTCCAAATCTCATGATAAATATATTTATCATATCATCACATATATGTGTGAACAGAGAAAATCCGTAAGGGTTGAATGACTAGTACAGAATGCCCATTGAAAGATGATTAACTTTTGTGTTCAGATGTAGACTTTCACCAAGGTATAGCTGCTGGTCAACCTCATCATTAGCACTTCCAGTTACCGAAGGCAAACAACCACACTAATGAATAAACAATAAATAAAATAAATATTGAGAAATCCGTGAGAAATCAGTGTTCCTGAGTTTGATGGCTGCATACTTGAAAACTCATCATCTATGTCACATAAAAATGCTGTAAACGGTTACCTCCATCTATCCCTGGTTGCATTCCAGCACACTGCAGACTTAGCTTGCCTTGCTTTGACCTTCCGGGCTTTCATAATAGTAATTTAGCTCCTATTCCTTAAAGCGCCCCCCCTTGACAAACGTTGCCCTTTGCCTTGCGTATTTCCCCCTCGTGTCAGTGTGTTACTGACCAGACTGCAGGCAGCTGCATGTCTCCACACTGTCAGACAATAGTGGGGTGGCAGACGTTTTAGAGTGGGGGTGAAAAGCTTGTGTGAGTGTGTGTGTGTGTGTGTGTGTGTGTGTGTGTGTGTGGGGGGGGGGGTTGTTTCTAATGAGGGTTCAAAAAGCTAATTAACTGCATACCAAGTAAAAAGGGATCAGATTGCAGTGCACAGATTTTTGCCCCAGCCTACTGACCCTACTGACCTGAGGTAGAGGAGCATTTAAAGCTGAATATGGAACACACAGAAGACACTTGATTTAACAATGCTGTGATAACACAATGTTGTAATTGTGAAGTTCCTCATTCTTGATATTTGCTCCTAAATTAACACTTTATAGATCTGGTTAGATTTACTTGCTAACACGATTTTGTAATAAAACCACAGCCTCCTCTAAGGAGTCTCCTGCCAGATTAATGGACAGCCACACCAATGATCAACTCATTCAAAAGCCCATTCTTGAAAGCATATTATTTCAGTTGGGTGAGTTTAACACTACCTAGAGGATATCATCAAGCTGTCTGCATCATGCTCTTGCAATACATTTCATCTTCGAGTAAACAGTAAAGAGTAACAGTGTATACTGTCGTTTTTTCCAGTAGTGATGTGGGATTTTTATAGAACATCCTCTTTGTATGTATTTTGTATTCAGTGTGACCAAACTTAATTTCCTCTCGCACTTTTCTCGCCACCGGCTGGCATATCTGGTGCCATGAAAGTGATAGAGATTGAGATGTTGACAGCAGGAGGAGAACATACATCCTCTTCAGAAGTTTATAGAAGTCGCCTGCCAAGGGAAAATACTTAACAGCTGATTATGAAGTCGAGGGTTTCCCCAGTATTATGTTCAGCGTTGAGGGGTTGGGGGGTCTGAATCAGCCTGGGTGGGTTAATGTTCATGGACCATGTGGAATTTGGCCCTTCGGCAATAGGAAGTCCCTCTACTGCTGCTCTAAGGACCTTCTAGTTTTGTATGGAAAAATATGACCTGCTTCCTGAATCACTGGAGCTGCGCGTGAGTGTGTGTTAGCATTAACCTTGACAGTATAATCTTATGAGTATTAGAGTCAGTGTTTGTTTTGCCAAAACAACAAAAAAAGTACTTGAAGTCATTTTCTCCAAGACGTATTGCTATACTACTTTTTTTTAATATAAAATATCACGCATTTTACAATTTATACAATGTTTTCTGTAAGTACTAATCTAAAGTAAATAGGCGGGTCAAATTTGGCTATTTGAGGTAGTTTTGCAAACAGTCTCATACTTGTCCAAGTATGATTTCATATAGGAGAGGTGCTCCGACAGTTATCCAGTAGGGTCTTCTTGTGTCATCATGTGTTGTTAGTTTGTATGTGCATCTGTATGTGTGTATCGGGGGGGGGGGCATGACACATTAACCATTTTAAGAAGCATGTTTTAATTGTGTGTCATTTGAAAATGTTCACGACTGGAGCAAATACAATACCTACTGGTATCTAACTACTAAGTACCTAACTATTTTTTTCAATACCATACCTTTAAATATACTAAAATATACCAAACTGTACAATGCACTGAAGTTATCTTAACAAAAGCAGCTGTACACATATTTCCCCCCACAAAATGAGTTATGATTCAGATCAGGAAATTGTGATTAAATTGTTAACCAAGACTATAAATCAATACTTGATTCTACGGGCACATTTCAGTCATTTCTCAATAGCACTGAGCTTTGATACCCAACGCTAATCATGAAGGTGCTGAATCGAGTCTCATCAAGACAAAAAAAAAAAAACCTGACTACTGTGCTGAAGCAGGGATTTCTGGGAGTTAGACGATAAAAGATGATGTCGCTAGCAATAACAGAGTGGCAGGTCCCTGGGAGCTGCTGGCCACCCTAATGCCAAGCAGTTGACTGAACTTGAGATATGTTGAGATGACATAACATTGAGTCATCTGACAAAAGTTATGGAACACAGTGTGTTGTTATAATGTGACGTCCGTGAGTGAGGAAGCATCCCAAGTAAGGGAAAACATGACTCACATTGGCCATGTGAAGACTGCATGTGGGGTGGTGTGTGTGTCTGTGTTTACACTCAAAAACACGTCATTTACACAAAGTAACAAAGAAGTTACAGAAATGAAATAGCTCTATAATGAGATGTGTGATCTGATTGCTGGATGAAAAGCATGGCGTCGCTTGCTCACATGCTTGCTAATATTAGCGTGGTGGCGGCCCTCGGCAGTGGAGTGTCATGCACGAGAGCAAAACATCCTGACTGATCAAGTCCAGACAGATTAGTTGACAATTATTGTAGACCTCAGCTGGATTTCTAGCTAGTGACCTATCTCTTTCTCTCTTATACTACTACTCCTTTTCCACATATCTCACATATTTTTTGATTGCTTAGATATGAGTTAATTGAGGAGGAATGTTGCCATAAGTAATAATTCAATAGAATAAACATGGATTTATAAGGACAGCTCTCCTTAGGCCTGTGGAGGCAAAGTGTGGTAATAGGAGCGCTGAAATGTGGTGATCGCCATTTCATGTGCATTTCTCAGAAACCGCCACAGGTGGTTAGACACCATGTTTGCAATGCGGCACTTTTGTGCCTGTGTGTTTGTGATTTAGTTTAGAAGTTTAGTTATATGTAACACCACACATGGCATACCTTCAGCCCTTTTATGGATACAGGCAGTTTTGTAGCTTTCTGTCTGGCTCAGTGATATGTCACATGCCATACCGCTGAGTGCAAACAGTTCCATTTATATTCTGACCAGCTTTTCTTCATCTCCTTTAAGGGAGTTAATATCTTTTCTTTGTAATGGAAGACTGAACGATATGACAGTAAGCTGTTTTTTACTGTAGCTGCAGCTGCATGTGTGTGCCTGTAAGTTCAAGTGATGAGAGCACATTGTTTGATTAGCTCTGTAGGAGGGTCACCTGTTGATTTCTCACAGAGCAGGAACCACAATGACAGCAAATAAGTCCTTCTTTGGTTTTGACAACAGGAATTCTCTTTCAATACCATGTCACCTAAAGCAGGCCTCTTCAAATTGTGTGCAGTGACTAACACACTTTGCTAAAGTAACTTTGCTTGTGAGTCATCCATTTGGTTGACAATATCAGCATGCACACAAATGAAAGAAAACAACTTGTGTTCTGCGTGCTTCTCTAAACAGCATGCAGTGTGTATATGATACCTGAAAAGCTAAATACTCTTAGTCATTTGATAATAGGTAGTTGTCATTCTCACTTCTTTTAAATATTGAATTCAGTATAAAGGCTGGTGCTACACTCACATTAATGTCTGTTTCATGTTAGTGTGCTCCAGTAAAAAGTTAAACAATTGCCTGCTTGCATTGAGCACAGAACCGCAAAGTTGGTGTGACTGCGCTTTATTTCCCCTTTCCCAGCACCACCCTTTACCCTCATTGACTCGTGCTGCTATAAAAGCTGAGCTCCACCTGCGTTGAGTCTGTCATTTTATAGGATTTCCTTCTTTGGTCTACTTATCAAAAGTTAATGTAACAACTTAAGCTGTGTATAGATTGAGAAGAGCAGCATTTATTTTTAAGAGGGCTGGAACGCATCGTCAACTTGTTTAGAAGGGTTTTACAAATTGTTTAATAATTATAAAGTCACTTAATATTGCTGTTACAGACACATTTGTTCTCCTTGTGCCTGGGTCGTGAGCAGGGTCAGATAACATACACTGACCCATTCAAATCGACCTCAAATGCAAGTTTATCCTGCGTCCCTGTGTTTGTTTGAAAGGACTAGAACTCTGCTGTGATAAGAAAACATTTAAAGAGCACCTTTCGGAAATTGGCCTTAACTGTCCATTATGTATTCTCTGCTGAGGCTCTCCTTCTTCTATGTGCATCTTTCTCTTTTTTTTCAGATGTCACTATGCAAGTGTGCGTACTTAATTATATGTCTTTACTTGTCGGACCTCAGTAAACATCAAAGTCTAGAAAGATATAGCCTACCATAAGTATATTTCTAAATACGGTTTTGTGTGACCAATCAGTTATGAATTCAGCAGGCCTTGTGGTTGGTGTCTGTGTAGCACTGAAGCAGCGGAGGTTGTAGTGTATAGCGCATACATTAGTCTTCATAAAATACTTTTTCCCTTGTTAGTCAACTGTATGGTCAGGATCCTGAAGCGTGTAAGAGTTGACATATTATAGCAATGGTAGTACACCTAGTACCTATTGTTTGTTTGTTTGTTTGTTTTTACTGATTGTGACCGGGGCATTAAACTGGCAATATTGGCTGTCCAACAGCTACGCCAGAGTACAGCCAGATTTCCATACATTTTGCCATGATTATTCATTGTTCCTAGGGGCTGGACCCTATTGTTTTTGGGGACTGTCAGACCACCACCATCAGCCCAAAACTCATACAAATCTAAATCCAATGTGTAGATTTCCATGATACACACTGAGCACATTCTTGCTTCCCAGAGGATGAACCATTGAAATGTAGGCTCTCTGTAAGCTTATTCTCTTGTGCCACCATCAGACAAAAATTACTTCTTTTGCAAGATATCCTATAATATAATGGGAAGGCTTGTGTGCAATGTGCTGAGTACATTCATGCTTCCAAGGAGATAAACCCCTTTGATTGTAATGACCCCATTGCATTTCCTCTAGTAACACCCACAGGACAAGTTTTACAGTCTTTTCACTCACAATTTCTAAGCATCTTAGAATATTTAGATTCTAATTAGATATAAGTAAATGTCTAATCGGTATATTGTTTGTGCCATTCAACATTTTCCTATTGTGGGATGTGATAAACATTTCAGCACCAAAGGCCACTAGTGGGGCTTTATGTTTTTAGGCTTGCATAAATACATGAATCAATACAATCCTGTTGCTGAGGTAATTTACTTGAATCTGGCAAAATGCCTTGCAGCACACCATAGGAATGTCCATGCAAAAGGGAGGTTGGGATCTGTAAAGACACTCCCGACCATCTGGGAAAGCTCAAGAGACTAGCAGGTCATCCCTTACGCTCCGAGCTAATGAGAAACTAATGACTATCCAGGGAGGGAGACTGCTCTTAATCAGCAATAGCTTAAAGTGCCCATATTATGAAAAAAATACTTTTTCTGGGATTTGGGGTGTTATTTTGTGTCTCTGGCGCTTCCACACGCATACAAACTTTGAAAAAAAAAAGAACATACATGCTGTTTTGAGTGAGATACGTGTTTCTGAATGTGTCCTGCCTTCAGTCTCCGGGTGAGCTATTCAAAATCTGCACGGCTTTCTACGTAACTAGCCGAGACGAGGGGCCTAGGGGGCTAACCGTTAGCATGCTAGCACTAGTATGCTAGCTCGTTCTCAATGGCAAAACACTGCTACAACACACACAAATTCATCCTAATCTACAAAATAAATTGTATAGAACTACTTACATGTCCCTGTTCTGCAGGTATTCCACGCAAAGTTGGAAGTGCGTCCTCATTTAGAAGAAGTCTCCCAGATAATCCTGCCTTGTACAGGCCGAAGTTGGAGAAACAGCTAGCTAGCTCATGTAATCCTTACCTAGCTACTGCGCATGTGCGACTGACAATAAAGAGGTTACAGAAGTTGAGAGGTCTCACTCTGTAGCTAAAACAGAGACCTGAACACAGTGTGAAAAGAGGAGCTGTAGCAATGTGCAGTACAACAAAAATATGGTGTTTTTTTTTTTTTTAAATTAAACCTATTCTGATACAATCTCAAATTACAATTATGAACCTGAAAATGAGCATAATATGGCCACTTTAACGTACAATAGACATAAATACAACACAAGGCACAACTGGATTATTGTATATTTTTTAGGCTGATTCTATTCTGATGATATAATGTTGTACCACTGTTTATAGTCAGTCTAATAGTAGAGACAATCCATTGTCAATAAGAAGAACTATTAGTAGTAGATTTTCTGATACACAAATACTTCATTACCATTTCACCTTCCCTTTATGTCCGTTTCTTGTGCGACATTCAATGGCCTTTACCTGTTTACACATTGACTTAAAGTGGCTTGTATACACACACACGCGCGCACACGCACGCACGCACGCACGCACACACACACACACACACCAATACTTATACCTGAAAAAAAAAACATAGATATTGCTCACCTTCTTTTGTCAGTGTGCTTCCTCATTCTGAATATCTCTCTTGTCATATCTGTTTGTAGTTCTCTGTTTTTCTTTTCCAAAATAAGCCTTATCACTCATGTCAAGAATTACATTACACTAGTGCAGTGCCCGTTCAAAACGTGCCTATTTGGTACGGTAGTACAGTACAGCAGTATTGCTGCTTATAGCTTTCTCCAGAACCATTTTACCCTGAAATAACTTACAGAAAGACCCCATAGCAACTCAACTGTATACTACTAACTTACTGTGTACTTCTATTTCAGAGGAAAACATTGTACAACTACATTTTCCTGACAGAGAAATGTTACTGGTTACATTGCAAATTCAGAATTTACTTATACAATATCACAATTAAAATATTATTCATTACTATTCATTAAACTATCCAGCATTAAATTAGAGTTAAAAGCTCCACCTTGATCAGACGTTAGATAACTTTAAGTTCATTGTGCGAATGTGTCTCTTTCACTTTAAACGTACAATATGAAACTTTTTGCCCCTAGGGGTCTCTCAACCAAAACAATGGATTGTAAACAGACTTTTGATGACGTTGGGAAGTTGCGTGGAATTATGGGAGTTGTAGTTTTTATTGTTAAACACCATCGCTGGTTAGAATGCATTCAGGTTTATTCACGTTACGTTTAGTAACGTCTATTCATGTCATTCTAATAAAATAGCTGGATTTTCCCCAACATAATTACGTTTTTCTTGATTTGATCTGTATTGGTAGCTAGTGAGCCAGCAAGCTAACATTAGCCAGCAGCTAAAACCACACTTATCACAATATATTTCACGTCAATTTCACCTTTTGGATGGTTTCAACACCAGGCGGACGGGGTTTGTTGTAACGCTAGCTAGCTACTCAACAAGGCTGAGAGATGGGTGTGGTGGGGATTGCCGGGGGAATCCCCAGGACGGCGAGGACGTTGAATGGCCGTTGTGCAGCAGTTTTGGTGCTTAACCCACCTTTTGTTGGGTTGATTTAGCTAACTGTAAAGACAGCGAAACGCGAAGGGGGGAGAAATTTGGCAAGGAGGAGATTTTCGGCATGAACACCGGTAGCGCTAACGGAGATGTAGCTAACGTTATGGATGACCGCTGTTGTGACTGTTTCCCGACGCTTCATTAAACTGCCGTTAGCATCGTTAGCACCCAGCACTGGAGTTAAGTGTTGACTGGGTACGGATTGCTGTAATGGTAGTGGCTGGCTGCTAGCTGGCTGGGGGCTAACGGTAACTAGCTATTGCTACATGTCCCGGGGCTGTTGTCAGCTCTCATCCCGAATGAAGTCTCTTTTTCCCCGGGAGGTGAGGCAGACAGACAGGGTGTGCTAGCTGGCTAAATTAGCATTAGATTAGTCGTCTATGTATAGGCTAACGTTACTGGTGAACTCATTCGTGGGTTAGCCCAGTGCTGCTTTTATCCGTGGTCAAAACAATCATACTACTAATAACTTTATGAGCGTGTTGAACGATGTTGTAACCCTATAATGTTATCCACCAAGCATTAGCATTAATGTTAGCTACTTGTCAACCAGCACATTGTAGTAACGTTATGCTGGCTAGATATTGATATGTATCAATAAATAAGATCTTTACTGTGTTGCAAAGTAGCATGTAATTAATCACAAAAGTATGCCTTGTGGCAGAAAAGCAGTATTACGGTTACGAGTATTTTTTTCTGTGACATTGTATGATTTACAATTAGACTTAGAGACTTAGACTTGGACTTCTCTTTATTGATCCTTTTGGGATGACTCCCGCAAGGAAATTACATTTCCAGCAGCAGATTTTAGCAGCATACAAAACACTATTTAAATAAAGAGGTATACAAAAAAATTACAGTATAGAAAAAAATACAGTATAAGAATAACAATGACAATAAACTTTTAGTTAAATATTTTTTACAAAAAGTAAACAAACAGTAAACAACAATAAACTACAGATAAATAAATATATAGATATATAGGACTATGTATGGTATTGTGTTATTGTACAGTTTAAATAAATGACATTTAGCATAAATTAGCAGTTAATAGTTAGTGCCCAGGTATGTATATGAGTAGATTATTAATTTATTGCACAGTGAATGAGTGAGCTACCACTCCTTCCCTTCCTTCCTGTTCTGTCCTCTTTACCCTATTTATTCTATTTCCTCCTCCTCCCGAGTGAGGAGTTGTAGAGTATGATGGCATGAGGGACAAAGGAGTTCTTGAGTCTGTTGGTCCTACACTTGCACAGGCTCCTCTGGTTGCTGATGACAGTGTGCAGGGGGTGGCTGGCATTGTCAGTAATGTCCAGCAGTTTGTCCAGTGTCCTCCTCTCTGCCACCGTCACCAGTGAGTCCACCTTCATGCCGACCAGAGAGCCGGCCCGCCTGATCAGTTTATCCAGTCTGGAGGTGTCCTTCTTGGATATGCTGCCCCCCCAGCACACCACAGTGTAGAAGAGGACGCTGGTAACCACAGACTTGTAAAACATCAACAGCAGTTTGCTGCAGATGTTGAAAGACCGCAGTCTCCTCAGGAAGTACAACATGCTTTGTGTCTTTCTGTACAGATGGCTGGTGTGTGTTGTCCAGTCCAGTTTATTATCCAGCCACAGCCCAAGGTATTTGTATGATTGCACAGCCTCCACCTCAGCTCCCTCTAGCAGGACTGGTTGCGGTCTTGGTCTGGACCTCCCAAAGTAAATGACCAGCTCCTTCGTCTTAGAGGTGTTGAGCTGTAGGCAGTTAGTGCGACACCAGAGAGCAAAATCCCCCACCAGACTCCGATACTCCTCCTCTCTGTCACCCCTGATACACCCAACGATGGCTGTGTCATCAGCGTACTTCTGTATGTGATACAGCTCCAAGTTGTAACAGAAGTCCGAGGTGTACAGGGTGAAGAGAAGAGGAGCCAGCACTGTGCCCTGGGGGGCTCCAGTGTTGCTTACCACAGTGTCAGACTGTGGCCTGTCAGTGAGGTAATCCTTGATCCAGTCCACCAGATAGGGGTCCACTCCTATCCTGTTCAGTTTTTCCTGAAGTATAGGGGGCCGGATGGTATTGAAGGCACTGGAGAAGTCCAAGAAAAGGATCCTCACTGTGCCGCTTCCCTTATCCAGATGGTAGTGGACTCGGTGTAGCATGTCGAGGATGGGGGGGGGGGGACAAGGACAAGGGCTGGTTAAACCTGTTGAAGAAGTCATTCAGCTCATTCGCCCTCTCCATTGTCCCCCCTGTAGCTCTGGTCTTTGTGTTGTGACCTGTGATGGTCCTCACACCTTCCCAGACCTCCCTCATGTTGTTCTCCCTCAGCTTCTGCTCCACCTTTTTCGTGTAGCTGTCCTTAGCTTCCCTCACACAGTGTTTCACCTCCTGCTGTGCTGCCTTCATGGCCTCCCTGTCCCTGCTCCTGAAGGCAGTCTTCTTCTTGTTGAGGACAGCCTTGACTACCCGCGTTATCCATGGCTTGTTATTAGGGTAACAGCGGTCAGTCTTGATGGGGGAGACCACGTCTGCGCAGAAGTTCAGGTAGTCCGTCAGACAATGTGTCATCCCCTCTATGTCCTCACCATGCGGGATGATCAGCACATCCCAGACTGTGGTGTTGTAACAGTCTCTCAGGGCACTTTCCATCTCAGGGGACCATCTCCTGATGGTGCGAGTTGTCACCGGCTGTTGTTGGACCAGGAGAGTGTACAGTGGCTGTAGGTGAACCAGGTTGTGATCAGACTTCCCCAGTGGGGGGAGGGGAGTCACTCTGTATGCATCCCTCACATTAGCATACAGGAGATCAATTGTCCTGTTGTTGTCTCGTAGGACAGTCTACAACCTGGTGAAAAACAGCCAAAGTAGAATCCAAAGTTGCATGAGATCCCCAGAGATGATCATAAAAGCCTCCGGGTGCTGTGTCTAACCTTGCTGTGACGGTGTGGATCTTCTCACAGGCAGTGGCTGCGTCCGCTCTCGGAGGGATGTAAACACAGACGGTAATTACGTGACTGAACTCCCTCGGCAGATAATATGGCCGCAGCCTAACAGCTAACAGCTCGAGGTCCTGGCAACATGAGGCTGTCTTTGGAGATATGTCCTGGGTTACACCAGCGGTTGTTGACATACATGATGAGTCTCCTACAGCGCCAGATTGTAGATGATATTATTCTCGAACATATCATCTGGGTGCCAGCGTTTTGACGGAAGTTACGAGTAACTAGAGGGTGAAAGGTTATATGATGCCACTGACAGGAGACTAAAGGAAATATCCCGTGTCAGAAATCAAATAACCGATTTCTCTGGGTTTGACATTTGATGGAAACATTTGGGATAGTGTAAGTACACAACTCCAAAAAATATATAACATAGGTATGGTCGTTTTTAGACATTTTAATGCAGAAATGTTACATATTGTACCTTTTAGTAAACATTTAAATGCAGGACATGTACTGTGGAGTATTATTAGTCTTACTTTAGAAAGAAAGTCTACTTCTAGGCCTACTTTTTCTTCCACTGCCAATACCAGTATTCCCACTTCGAGAAAGGGTGAAAAGAAAAGGTCAGAAATGCACTTGGCACTTAGTATTCATTGCTAAAAAGGCGTATTAGTCACTTGCTTTTACATAACCACAGCAATTATAAAGGCATTTTGGCAGTGGTAACGTTATCAGTCGGTGATCCCTCAGTTGACTGAGATTCTTCAAGTCGAGCAGTGTTTTTTTTATTGTTCTCATTCAGTGTACAGCTACCTCTGGGGACCTAAATTTGTCCAGCGTGAGCACTCCAGAGCGAGCGCTGGACTTAATGTTTGCTGTGCCCTCTCTCCCAGCGAGAAGAGACAGCTGTCTACCGGGGTAGACTGTCCTCTTCAGCCAGGACCGGTGCATGCACTCTAGGCGAAACACAATTGTGCCGCCCCTCTATTTGCAACGTAGGCTACAATACACCAACAATCACCAAGCAGCCAATATAAGCAAAAAACAGCAACAAAACAAACGGCAATATATACACATTGCACAAATGGACAAGTGCAACGCAGAAAGTGTCTGCAGTTATTTAAGTAGGCTGTCGCGTGACGCATATGCGTATCTGAATGACAACAACGTCACCAACAGGTCTACAGCATAATAAATCCAATAGGTTCCAAACCCCTTTACAGC
The DNA here is from genome assembly GCF_031162955.1 of Sander vitreus. Taxonomy (NCBI): domain Eukaryota; kingdom Metazoa; phylum Chordata; class Actinopteri; order Perciformes; family Percidae; genus Sander; species Sander vitreus. The sequence goes on from NC_135855.1 coordinate 21,690,355, forward strand.
AGAGTCATGACTGCACAGCTATTTTATAAATATTCAAATTTCAACTCATCTAAATAGCAACTGTAATAATATTGCAAATCTTTAACCTATATAACCAAAACGTTGTGCGTAAAACACACATACACACAAGTGCACAGCAAGGTGCATATCATCAGCAGGTTCACAACTTAAAACCACTAGAGAAAAAAAAAGCTTATCTTACTTTTTTTCTGTGTGCATCATCCCTGGGGAAATCAATTCCTTTGACCTGATATGGTCCTCACTCTGTCAAAATGTCTATTAGTTCTTGTGTTATTGTTGTTGGCTATTTGCTGGGATCTTTCATATCCTCACCTTGTCTCACCTCGTCCGTGTACAGTTAGTCATGAAGCATGGGCTCCATCTCGGTAACCATGCTTTGTGGGTGTGACTTTCCGTGTCATCACGATTCCTATGTATAGACTGTGGGAAAAGCTGTCATGCTCGCCTTTATTCACACAAAAGTATCTTGAACTATAGTACACAGTGGCCTCCATGTTTACTTCCGTATGTCAGCATGCTGCATGTGATGTATTTGTTCTTGTTCTTGGACGGACCGATCGACCGACTGCCAGAGTTACAAAGACTCCTTCCTTTTATAGATGGATTACTGTACACAATAATGTTTTTGTTCAGTAAAAGAAGAACTTTATCCATGACTTGGGACTGTACCATGTTAGCTATCTGGCAGGACAGAACATAATGACGCCCTCCTCAAGTCAAGAGAAATGCCACTGATTTTTAGAATGTATCCATCCAGCTCATCTACTCACACGCTGACTCAGATGCAAGCTTGAATGCAACAGTAAAAGTAGCTCCATGTGAGGACTGTTACAGATAAGCTTAAGTGAGCTATTATCCTTTCTAAAGCTTGTATGAAAAGAATATGTCTTTTAGGGTGATAAGATAGAAATTACATTGTAAGCTCTATGGTTTCCGTGAGCAGATGCTCTCTAAAATAGTTCAAGTTAACCTTTTCTTTTTTTATTTCTTTATATTATTTTTTGGGCTTTTTGGCCTTTATTAAATAGGATAGCTATTGACAGGAAAGGGGGGAGAAAGAGGGAAGATGGCATGCAGCAAAGGGCCGCAGGTCTGACTCGAACCTGGGCCACTGTGGTAAGGACTGAGCCTTTACATGAACCTTAAGCATCTTGTGTTTTTAGGTCTGTGTTTAGTTTGTTTTGCACAATTAGTGAAATTTCTGTAAAATGTCTTTACATTTTTTTCCTGTGGGACAATTCTCTGTTTTGAATGGGTGTGTGGGTACATTGAATGTTGTCCTCATATTGACCTAATATTGTTTTCACAACCTTTTCCTTGCCTATACCGCTGTAGCTTATATCATTAGCGAGAATCACAGGAATCTACATGAACTCTGAATGACAGTGATTTGAAATCAGCTAATGTTGGCAGGCAGTCATGTCCAGCCCCCATGAACTTGATTTTAATTGATATTTGCTAGAAAATACTGTCAAAGAAGAAAAATAAGACGTAGGACGAGGTAGTATGTTTCAATATTGACAAAGTTGTTTGATAGGAGAAGCTTTCTGCTTCGTACCCTCAGTCTGTCTGAGTTTACCTCAAAGCTATGTTTCCTCTGTATACATTTATGTTGTTTACATAGAAAACACTGGGGGACCGGACCACACAGACCCTTCAGGTAGCCCCATGGATGCACACTATAGGCGGAGTGAGTCACCACCAGCAGAGACAGTCAGACGAGGACCATAAACGCTTGTTGAGCCTTTCTACTTAATCATTTATATACAGTACCCAGGAGCAAGGCAATTCATCCCCATGTTGTCCCACTGTCTTTATCATTTATTTTAACAAATAAACATATTTTTCTTCAAAAAGTCAATAGGCTACTTTCGTACTGTCGTGACTCATGAATCTTATCCTTTTGTTAAAAACTGAATGATTCAGTTGCTGTTTTCTAGAAACAACCTTCTCTCTTATGAACCAGATCTCGACAGATTTGCAAATGCTGCTTTTCAATATTCTATATAATATTACATAAATGTAAAAAGCCATCATATGCTACATATGGCTTGCGACTAAATTGACCCTTCGCTAATCCCCGCCCTCCTTAGTTACTGTTGCTACGCCTGTCAAGCTTTCGTGCCTGGCATGTCTGTTACGGTATGTATGCACCGGTGTCAGACATTCCCAAGGAGATAATTAGTAATTTTTGGCGAACAGGTGAAATATCTGAGAGAGCAAGACAAAAGGGACTGCAGTATGCATTCGAGGGATATATCCACGACATAATATGCAACCGATGAGAGAGAATAATTTCACCAAAATTTAAGCTAAAGCCTATAGGTCATGCAATAATGTGAGCCACCTCATACGCTGACCATTCAAATGGGAAACACACAAATTGAGGAACAGCTATGTGCATGCACATCAGGTTAAGTGACATTTGAAAATAATTTAATAATTATATATAATTATTAATTTAACAGCTTATCCATAAATCTTGTGGAATAAACACAAGACATTAGCTTGAACACTTTGCAATGATAACATTCTCCTGCTTATATTTTTAGCGATTAACAAATGCTGAAATATATTTTAAAGTATGTTTATAATCTATCTTTTTAATAAACTGTCTGTACACGTACAAAGTTCTCAATGCTTCGGTTAACATTTAGGGACCCTCATTATGCTACCGTTGAAGTGTGGTGATATTTTGAGCCTTTTTAGTGGTATAAATAGCGATTTGTTTTTACTTTCCCTGTGCCCCAAATACTAGCGTTGTAAGCTAATCTGCGGTCCGCGCTAGCTTGAAAACATGTCCCAGAGAGCGACAGAGTGGGTACACATCTGTTATTTAACCCCTAGGTTCGTTTTGCGCCGGAGTTGTCTTTATTTTACGTTCAAATATATGCATTATGAACAAAGAACCAAGCAAATTATTTCCAAGCAATGCTGTGCTGAGTTAGCTAACATTAGCGTGTTCTTGCCTTGGAGCAAACGTATGTGTTTCTGTTAATACTGTCGACATTTAGCTAGTTGTAAATGCGGCCTCCCACACTGCTTGATCCACGCCCGGCCTTTCTCCCCTTGGGTTTTAGGTTTCGGGAAGGGAAAAATTCCACCACCCCGTCCAAGCTTTTAGGATACCAGGTATCGGATTTGCACAACGCTTCGGCATACGGTGTTTCCCTCGCTCGAAAGCTTGACAGACCTCCCGCGCCTAGCTACGGTTTTCGGGCGTGGCTTAGCGAAGGGTCAATTGTGTTTGAGGTTAAATTGCATGCATTTTAACATACAAAACAACATTTTAATGATAGCACTGTGAGTCATACAGCAATTGTTTATGCATACTTCGAACTTGCAACATTTCCCTCTGATAGGTAAAACAAAAATCCTATATTCACCTGCAATATCCCCCTGTTGTTTTCCGGTCACTGCCCCTCAGATAGTCAGACAGACAGGGAGGGCAGCGGGTTTCTCTGTGTTGTTTTTTGGCTATTGTTCTGTATTCACACATCTGTCTGTTTCAGAATAACTGGCCACAGTATCAGGTCTCACATCTCAGAGTCATATAACAACAACTCCGGCTATGGGAAACAGACATACTGCTTATTTTAGCAACCCACTTCCACCACCTTCTAACATTAAGCATTCCAAATTTATGTACACATTTTTATGTCAGCATACTACTGATGCTAGTGTTGCTTTTATATATAGTTTCTTATTTAGTGTGTTCCTTTTTGAACATTGTCTACGCTGTTATGTAAAGTAGTCCGCCTTCTGTAGTGTACCACATGTAGAGGAGACAATTTTCATGCAGCTTTAGTTGATAGAACACTATGAATGGTTCTTTTTATACATCTGTGCATGTCCCTGATGCCAGGCCCTGAGCTGCCTGCCAGGCAGCTGGTGGACATTTGGCATGTCTCATGCAGACACCGTCCAGGGGCCTGTGGGGCACCTGCTGTCCATCAGGGGGAGGTGAGGCATGGAATGAGACAACCCCTTAACAGGTGACAGTACAGCACGACTCGCTGTCCAAATTTGCTGATGGCAATGGCCAAGTGTGACTTGTGTGTCCACTCAGTCTCTCTCCCACTGATAAGAGATCATAATCAGAAAGGCTGTTCAGTAGGCACCAGGTACATGTTTAGATACATTTAGGAATATCTGAGTTTGGTTGAGTCAGTGGCACAGCTGTTGTGTGACTGTTATACAGATCTAACACATGCAGCAAATTTGACTGTGTTTCAGCACCAGTTGGTGTCGGCAAGCCCGATGCAGTCTTTTAAATTGGCACACACCAATGCAAACCAAGTCAACAGCTGCCATAAAAAGTGTTTGGTATGTTGAACCAAAACATTGCCCACTCACAGCCAGGCCTCTCTAGATGCTAGTTAAAACATATAGAGCTCAGGCCACTGCAAACACACATAGACAGTCACCTTAAAAAGCTGGCCATTTTAAAAGTTACACTCTACTAGTCAGGTGTTAGGCCACCATAAGCCTCCAGAGCAGCTTCACTTCCATTGGGTTGAGATCTGGTGAGTTTGAGGGCTGTAGCATATATAAACACATAACTTGTATACTCATCAAACTGTTTATTGACCCATCCTGCCCTGCATCTGCATTTGTTTCTTTTAAATTTTTCACCCATCTGTATTTGCATTCTTGCAAAAATTTGTAATTGTGACATAGACATTTGTTGATTTAGATCATTTTCTATACCGAATACCATTATTTATTTTTTGATGGTGGCGACTGGGTAGTTGCCTGCTCCAGTAATAACATTTATGCTGCCTGTGTTGTAAGACTGCTGGCCTGAAAGCACACAGCAGTAATGCTGCTGTGTATCTGACATGATGCCAGTGAATGGCCCCATTTCCTTTGACATATCACCCCATGCTAAGAGTTATAGTATGCAGCAGAGTACGCTGCTGCAGAAATACACACTCAGCAGTTGTACCAGAGGGGAAATGGTGGAGAAGATGAATTAATTTTATGCAGGTGCTGTACAGTTCAATCTTTTCTGAGGTATTTGGTAGAGAAATTATAATTTTAAAGAAGGTATTAGAAGAAAAGTATTTGCTGTGGTGTAATATGTCAATTATGGGTATTTGGTTAATTATGGATTATTAAACGTCTGTAATCTTAATGGGTAAACCAACTCTTTGGATCCTCTGAGTGTTCTTCATTTTCAGTGCCGATCAGCCTCCCATTAGTCGGTGGATCATACGGTTTCCTTAAAACCACAGACTACAGACTGTGAGCCACACTCCGGTGAGTGACTTTGTATGGGGCTTTTGAAAGTCACACAGTAGTTTCTCTGTCCACACTGCCACTGCAGTAGCTGGTGTCCTCTCACTGAGCCATCACAGTGAAGCTTTGTTGATGTGATTATCTGCAGTACTACTTCTGCACCAAGACAAGCAGATGAAGAATAATAAAGCCGAGAATGAACCAAAAACAAATGGAAACAATATACTGTCTGAGACAATGGGTCACAACAAGGCTTGAGAGTCTCAGTATATAATGATATACTTTACGTTTTAAAAGTCAGCAAGACAATGAGCTTTCTGGGTCGACTCTAGTAGCTGCAGGTTTTTTTTATTTTTGATCTTTTACTGTATCTGGTTTGTATTATAATACTCACTCCCCAACTACAGGAACTTCACTGCTACATTACTCACTGTTCTGTCAGCGCCTTTGCTTCATTTATCCTTAACATCTATTCCACCTAATTTGTGGCGTTTTTGATACAGCGTCACATGGCCCAAGGTTTTCCCACTTCCACAAAAGCAGGCACTGATGAGGATTCACCAGAGCAAATGCAGTCGGGGGAATCGCCATGTCTTTTTAGAGAGTAACTCTTATCAAAATATGTCTTTATTTTCTGTCTCTCGCAGCAAAACAAGGAAGGGCCGTAGAGAAAACGGCATTGATAACCCATCAATGGCTGGGCTTAGGGTAGGCTTAATGCAGGGAAGGGGAACATTAGTGATGATGTCACATGATCCGCTAGAACAATAAGGGCAGCTCACACAGTTCCCCGTCTTTGTTTTGTTCTGCTTAATCAGTTTGTGGGCTTCTAAAGTATTTACACAGGTCTCCACTTATAATCCAACAAAGCGTACTTATGAAATGGAGATAAAGAAATAGTTTGTAGTGTGACTATAGAGCAAACAGTCCAGACTTTGAGTCCAGTGATCAGGTGGAAAAAGGCCTTTAAATGGCACCTCTTTGATTCTGCGCCTTTGAGCAGGTTCAAAGGTGTTCAGAGTCCAGCACACATTGATATTTAGCAGGGTGATTGAAGTCTTAATGCCAGAGAGGTTAGAGGAGAGCAGGGGGTTGACTGGTGGGACATTTATCCCCTGCTTTATTCTCTGCATGAGTGCTATCCCAACTCTACAGCCATTCACATACTGTATGTGAGTATGTAGGTTTTTATTGTGAAACACCAGTATGTCCAGCATAGTTGTAATAAAGCCAAGTACCAATTTAGTTGTTTGATTAATGGCAACTTAAATGAAAATGCAAATGCTGTTTTATAAATATTTATAAACATAAATAATTTGGGCAATATCTGTTACAATCACATTTCACGCTGCAGCCTAAAAAGGGACAGTTCACCCCAAAATCAAAAATACATATTTTGTGTGACAGCGTGAGATGTAAATATTAATGGCGTCCTACTCAGTTGAGCTGTAGTGTTAGCTAGCTCAGGTGAGCTAGCAGTGTCGGTTAGCTGCAGCTACAGCTCGGCCGAGGAGGACGAGCCTGTCGTCCATGAGTATGCTTCCTTCTGCGCGGTGATTCGGTTGGTGGGTGCAGTGTGGTAGAAAGGAAATAGTTCCTACATGAAACTGCTCACAACCATGTCTGTAGATTATCTTGATTCATGATTTTCTGGAAAGCGAGAGTATTCTTTTTGCGCTTTGAGCACCACAAGCCAAGTGCCATCTAGTCCCATTATATTCAAGAGGGGACAGACATCTCTACGGTCGATATCTCCAACACTGGGCAACTCACTACAAAGCACTCTAGATTGTGAAAAATATGTATGTTTTTGATTTTGGGGGTGAATGTCCCTTTAACCACAGGGATCGGGGAATATGGCAACGGGTGCACAAGTGAGACAATCAGACAGGTTGTAAACAAACCAGTTTAACCCAAATACGAACCCCTTAATGTCTGGACTTGAACATAAATGGTAAACACAGCAGAAATAACCCTAACCCTATCTGTAATGATTATGATTAATAATTTCAACAAAAAATGTCAGGATTTGCTGGTTGTCTTTGTTATGTGTGATAGTAAACTGAATATCTGGTTGGATAAAACAAGGAATTTGAATACACCACCTTGGGCTCTGGGAAATTATAATGAGCATTTGTCATTTGTTCTTGACATTTTATGATATATTAGATTCATTGAGAAATTATTTGTCAGATTAATCGATAATGAATATAATCATTTAGTTGCAGCCCTAACATTTACAATGGACAGTTTAGGCAATAGTTTTAACTTTTACTTTTGTTTTTACTGTTAAATAGCCTGTCAAAACTGGGGATTTGCTCACACCCTGTTTGATCATCTCATCACTTGACTCCATCATTCAGTTGATGGAGCTTTGCCCCCATATCTCAGCAATGAAGTGACTGAGCAGTGGTATGCATGACTAGGACCACAAAAACATTATGCACAAAGGAAAAAGCTGAGACCTGAGGAAGACATTTGTGGTTGAAAAGTTGTCAAGCCAATGTATAAGTAAATAATTGGTTTTGTTTATGCAGTTATTGTTACCCAGCAGCACCTGAAAAAAAGTATGGATGTGCGTGTGCCTCCTGATTGCCCAAAAGTCCAGAGATAACATAATTGGCCTTCACTGATTAGCGGCTAATCATTAGCCTATGGACTCTATATGAAATCCTTTGAAAGGATTGTTCAATTACAACTTGGAACTTAGTTTTGGCCATCATTTCTGTTGCTTAAATAAAAATCTAATTATCCTTTAACTTTAGATTGGCGGGATCTGCATTTCCAGTGAGGTCATGATACTGGATGGATGGGAGAGTTATGCCAAGGGTTTGTCTGGTGAGGCAGAGTTTCACTGGTCAGCCCGACATTTAAGGACAAGGCAATGATTTAAGGGACAAGCTATTGATCTGTTGCGCATTAGGAGGAATAGAGTTTGTAGGAGTGCTGTGCATGAGTTCATTTAATTGGGCATCAAGCCAAGTTCAGTGCTACACCCAGACTGCATTCTCTGTAAACATTCAATGAAAGTGTTATTACTGTGGATGTTGAACATGCAATTTGACCATTCAGCTTTACAGCAGAGTTTTGAAAATGACTAGTGTCAATCGAAAGTTTTTTTTCAAGTAATTCTCTACAGCAATGTGTACTGTCTTAAAGTTTTCCCAGCTTTAACAGAATGCTCCCCGGTGGCCCTTTAAGGCAGTGGACACACTGTGTGCTCTCTTTCTCTCCATGTGTATTAGGTATTGAATCAGTGACCTTTCTGCTTTGTATGAGCTCATGGGAAAAGTGGGTGTTTCCACAGGAAGTTAATGCCTTTTCCTCCCCCTCTTTTTCTCTCGCTCTCCCACTCCATGTTGCCTACAGCCTCCCTCAAACCTTTGATTCTGTCTTATTTTTTCCACTATTTCTCACTTCAAGCACTCTTAAGTACTCAACAAAACAATGCTCCACAATCAAATTCCTGTGCCACTTGTGTGAAACCCTGTGAAGCATGGGAAGAAAGGCGGAAATGGAGGAGGCCGGACAGTGTAGAAGTGCAAGGAATTGGTCCTCACTTCCATCTGTTTAACATTAAACCCTCATAGTGGCTACTGACAGCTGCTCAGAGTCCAACCCGAGAGTTTCGGCAAGGCAAGGTTAAACCTGCGCTTGTTCGGGGACAGGAAGTGATAGACAGAAGCCCCCAGTCAAATTTCTTTTTTCTTCGATCAATGCCCCATGCTACCCTGCTTTGGTTTGTGGTGTTCAGGTAGTCGAGAAAAGTTTGACCTAGACACATATAATAGTAGATTTGAGTGGACTGTGATTTAACCTTCAGAGTAAAATCCTTGAAAAGAAAGACAGACATGAATATTTATGCCATTATACATATGATGTATTTATAAGCATGCACAATATATGAGTTGTCATGATGTGTTATCAGAAATGGATCATCACAGGCTGTCACATTATGCTGCTGTCTAGCTGAGGTTGCGACCTGGCAGGCTCCAGACTGTCTGGCATAACGTTTGTGTCCTTAATTGAAATTGCTGCACTTGGCTGTTGCCAACTGAACATGTTTCACCTGTCAGCTGGAGGACCCCCCCCCCACCCCACATTTACAAATTTTTCACATGTGCTTCCTGAGCAAGTCCCCCTCCTACCCTCGCCTCCTGTGGTGGCCACTCATCTTTAGCTTCTTGGGGCTGATGTCTTAGTCTGTATAGCAGTTTGTATTTCTTTGTCAGCGAACTAAAACACTTGCTGTAAGAGAATCGCCGCTTCTCCTGACACGTACAGTTGTTTTCATCTCAGACAAAAACCATCAATAGCCAATGAGTCCGAGCCTAGTCCTACAACTGTGATGACGTAATTTAAAAAGAAGTTTCTCCGATTCACATTCTGAAACGTGTATATCCAAATGTGAATTGGTGAAACTTCTTTTCAGAGTCATTGTACTCTCTCTTCAATCTTTCACAAAGAAAGCTTACTGATTAAACTTACTGTGCAAACAATGGCATGAGTCTTGAGAGTGTTGTTGCTCACCTTCAGTTCATTTTGCAAAATGATGATCATTTTCACACCTGCTCCCCCATCCAGAGCTATTCTTGCATCTTTGTTACATTTTGTTAGTCCATAATGTACACAAAACAAGTGAGTTTGAGTGATGGTTAAGGGCGGGGCTATCGGGAACTCGAACTGAGTAATGTTATGCAAATGCAAGCACTTTGTCAAAATAAGATAAGATCGTAAGATCAGTGTTACATCCACATAATGACAAAATCTCTTATAGTATGATTTTTTAAAAAGTGTTGGAGTGAGGATGAGGAGGCGTGGGGATATTATAAATCTACATTTTTCTTTAATTAAATAATAGCCGATAATAAAAGGCTGATGATTTTCCAGTCAAGGTCTGTGAGTTGTCATTGGGCATCGGGCCATACGTGGAAGGTAATTATTTCCTTGTTTTAGCTCAGCATTCCCTCTCATTATGACAAATCTAGTAGGCAGGCACACCATTTCCTTTCATCTGTGTAGGTGCTGTGTGTTTTTGTTAATTAATCGCCCAAGTTTTTTTTTTTTTTTGTGGAAATGTAATTTTGTTCTGCATCGGTGCTGAGTCTGTGGTTTTGTGCTCTGTGTCGTTAATGCTATATTGGTTAACAGTCAAAGCAGCAGCTCTAACCAAACAAGTAGGATAACAGACAGAGATGGAAAAGGATCTATATTTAGTGTTCGTAAAGCTGTTTGTGTGGAGAGGAAGTGGGTGCATAGTGCAAGCATGATGTTGATTATACGCCTACACGTATCACCCGTTCTTGCTTTCCTTTAGGCTGGCAACCGACAATCAGACAGGATTTACTGCTTTATGTCTCTACTGAAGAGCAGCGGGCTAAAAAGAAACCTAAGCAGGTGCTTGAGATATTACGTCATTTAATACTTATTATTGAATTGTGAGGCAGATTAGAAGACACACACACACACACACACACACACACACACACACACACACACACACACACACAGATTTGATGCTGTCTTTGTGGTTCACTCAACAACGATTTGTCCAATAAGGGTCATCTTTAAATGCATCGCTGAAGGTTATGTTTTTCGTACCAGGCATGGCTAAATTGCTTAAAGTATTCATCAATTTGTCGATCCACAGGAAGTTTATCAAAAGCAAATTTGATAATTGTGTAATCATTTGAGCCATTTCTCAAGCAAAAATGCTGAAACATTTCTGGTTCCAGCTTCTCAAATGTGATGATTTGCTGCTTTCCTCTACATTACATTGTTGTCAATTAAGTTTGTTTGTGTTCTGGACTGCTCACTGGACATTAACTTTGACTTTTGGAAAGTGATTGCCATTTTTTTATGGCATTTTAGAGCCAAAACTAGAGCCCGACGGATAAAGAATTTTTAAAGCCGATATCGATACAAATATTTGGTGATTTAAAATTCCGATATATCCGCATATATATATATATATATATATATATATATATATATATATATATATATATATATATATATATATTTAAAAACAAAATCCAGAAACGCGGAACAAAACAAACAGATTTCCCTAACATTAGTTATTTGTAGTTATTTATGAGTCCTCATTAAAATAATATGATAATGCAGTTTAAAAATAAACTTGTTTGTTTTATTGTCACAACAGAACAGAGGAACATCAAAATATATTAAAGTTCTGATAAATAAAATGTATAAAAATCCAAACTTAAGATATGAAACTTAAAGGGTTAAACACGAGTGTTGCCAACAGGGACGTTGTAGAGTGCCCTCTGGTGGACAAACTACGCAACGCCAACACTCGTGGTTGATGGGTGTTTCGTCCGTTTTTATTTTATTTTTTAAATATTCATGTATTGGCAATTATAAATGCTGATACCAATAGTTTGGAAAATGCCTAATATCGGCCCGCCGATATATTGTTCGGGCTCTAGCCAAAACGATTAACTGATTAATATAAAATAATAATCAAGACAGTAATCGATAATGAAAATCATCATTTGTTTCAGCCCAAGTTTCTCGACTCTTCTTTGTGTGGTAATTTCAGTCCGTCTGTGTTTCACAAAGCATCCAGATAGAGAACAGCCCAACACAAAAGCTGTGCTGCAGCTGAGATTCATTCACCGGTCCGGTATTTATGGCAAAAACAGGCCTCTAATGTTTTCCTGGTGTGAGCGTGCGTGTGCGGTGTGTGGGTGGAGGGCTGGGATGTATGGCTGGAATGCTGGAGGGGAACTGAGTGACAGGTTTGGACTTTGGTAGGTAGACGGGGTATGGGAACATGTCGTCTGTGACGTCACCACCACCCGAAGGCTCGGCCGGGCCAGCTGCCCGCTGCAGAGGTGGAGTTTCCTTCCTGGTGAGCTGACCGTCACTGAGTGTGGCCTGACCTACCTTGCCACCAACATCTAAACTATACTGCAGCTTGGTTCTGCAGGCTTTTGGATTTGTCTCTCTCTGTTTTATTATGTTCTTTTAATCTATCAATTGTCTTTTTCTCTACAGTGTGCTTATGCACCTACTAACTTCTTTTAGCAGAGGCAACAATCCAAGGATGTTGATAATCCTGGATTTACAGCTCACAAATACACACACATGCACGATGGTGGTCGTGTCATGTCATATGTCACTAACGATTGCCTAAATGAAGCTTGACTTTATTCTTAGTTTTTTTTTTAAGCATCATTCCATGCTCAATGCGGTTATATGGCAAGTTGGCTCTGTTTAAATAGTTATTTACCTCAGCTTTGCAAAGTTGCTGCAGAAATGTAATGCAAATGCCTCAGTTGCGTGTGCTCAGTGCAGTTAGATAATTTATCTGAGAAGAGGGCATTTAGCAATGAATCTTTTAAGATCTACTGCACACAGGCCACTGTGGACCATCTGTGTGTGTGCCGGCTGTCTCCTTATGACGGCTGTCCAGTGTTTTCATGGAAATCGGTCTCAGTATGAAAGAAACTTTATTTATTCGTCACTTACAATCGTACAGTACGATGTAATGCATTTGACCCATCCTAAGCATTAGGAGGAGTGGACAGCCACATAGCAGCGTCCAGGGAGCAACTTGGGGTTGCAACTGTCTTCGTCAAAGAGACTTTGACATGCGTACAACTGACTTATGTCAATATGATACTGGAAGTATTTAGTATCAGCACCAAAGTAGTACATTGAATTACAACTTTTAGTCAAAACTATTGAGTCATTGAATCAATTAATCGTTTCAGTAATCTTTTCCACCAAAAATATCAACTCTCTCTGGCTTCAGCTTCTCAAATGTGAGGGTTTTCTGTTTTTTCATTGTAAACTTAACTCATATTTTGGTTTTGGACTTTTTGTTGAACAAAACTAGGCAGTTGCTGACTTCTTTTCAAATGTTTTGACATTTTATAGACCAAACAATCAATCATAGTTTTAGCCCTAAAAGTTATGTCAGTACCATAGTAAGAGAATAACCATTTCCCTAAACCCTTTTTTTGGCACATAAACAACATAACAGCAGTGCTTAATGTTGTCTTACTGTAACAAAAGCATCTGTACAAGACGTAAAATTGTTCAACCAGGAGATATCCGATCAAAGAATATGTAGAAAATAGAAAAAAAAAGATACCTAACATATAGGTCTATATCCTTGACGTTCCACTTCCGGGATTGCTCTGGTGCCGCAGGAAATTCTGCCGGATGCATGTATTTTCCTGGACTATGGTTGACTGCTCCTCAGGTCTCTGCATGGTAAATTGAGACAGCTAGCTGATCTGTCCACTCTGAGTTTTCTCTCGCACAACTATTTTGCAGCGGCTCTGTGCGGAGCTTGGCGCCATCCTGGAATGCTATGTGGAGTAGCCAGACCCTCCTCCGCTTCGCAGCGTATGGATGGTCTAACAAAGCACTCATTCCTTACTTTTTCAGACACAAGTTCTAAGGTTAGATACCCAGCCCTAGTTGCAGGTGATGGACATAGTAGTAACTTTTGGGTAACCCTAACCCTCCCTGAAACATTGGGGCAGCTCTGCTGGACTCATACAGTCTGATTTATTCTGTTTGAGGAGCCGGTTACATCTGATGAAGTCATGGACTAATATAAGGATTTATAGGTCATATTACTGGACATGACTCAGGCTGGCTTATGTCACATAGTTATTGGTAGTCCTCCTGAGTCATGGTGCACTCCCTCACCTAGCCCATCGCCCGGCCAGACCGAGCTACAGCCTTGTTAGCACTGGCTCTGGTGCTGCTGGCACTGCAAAACAGCCTCATCTATCACGGGAAACGGCTCTGAGAGAATCAGCTCAGTCGGAACAGAGTGCAAGGCAGCTACACTACCCATGCGTGTGGAGGGAGGGGAGGAATAGCCAGAGGAGTGCGGTGCTCAATACGGCTGCCCGAGGTTGACAGAATAGGAATAAGAGGTTGACGGGAAGCCGAGGTCACGTGCTGAAGCAACTGCTGGGAGAGTGGTGGTACCGGTGGTGGGTGGGACAAGAAACACAAGCAGCTTTTTTTTCTGTCTCTGTCTGGTCGTCTGAAGGCACACTGGCAGTGCAGTGAGGCATGTTCTAGGATGAACCGTAATACTGATAAATTATTGAACAGTGGTGAGTGAATGTGACACAGGCCGGCATGCTTGCATGCTGCAGAGTGACAGGAGAGGGAAAGGGAGAGATTACCTGCATCTCCTACAACAACAGGGAGCTGCTTGAGCAGACAGAATTTGTATACAAAAGACAATAAGTTGGAATCACAAACATTCACATGTTAAAGTTGGAGCTTAAGTTGGACTATTACTGATATTGATAATTGAGAGTTAAAAAAATCTGATGACAATATCTGCTCATGACACATTTTTGATCTCATAAATTTGGTTATTTGGATGAAGATATAGTACTTACTGAGCAGGATTTCATACAGTCAGTGCCCTCTGGAAGTATGTAATGGTGATAAAGCTGCAACTATTAGTTGATTAGTCAATCAACAGACAATTTATCAGCAGCTAGCTTTTTTTTTGCCATTTAAAGACCTCAACACATTTCTGTACAACAATTAGTTGTTACTTATCAGCCAAGATATAAGCCCCTATGTCTCTGTAATAACCTCAGATTGGTGACTAATATTGGTCATGCAGATATTTCAGTCGGGTTCTAATGAGAATTATGAAGGGATTTTACTGATGTGTGTCAGCTGTCTATGTGTTACTCAAAGAGTCAGATGAGATGAGACATTTAGTTCACTTAATGCAAGATCTCCCTTGTGTTCCTGGCTGCCTAGCAAATAAGCAGTATACAACCTGTGTGAAACAAAACACAGTTTCACACACAAACAATGTGACTGTAAATGTAAAAAAAATGTTTGGCTTGTTGTTAGAACAACAGGGAATCCTGTCTGGATTTTCTGTTCTCGGGATTGCTCCATGTTTTAGGGTGTTGGTTTGACATTCCGCGAGCACTCCCCTAAGCTGTCACCACTTAACTAGTCCCCGAGGAGAGCGAGAACTACAAAATATGGGAAAAATGTAAAAAATGCATGACTCCTCCTCCTCCTGGCTCCCAGCCCCCTGGCCCCACCCTTCCAGTTTAGGTTACTAGGAGACCGATATCGGCCCCAGAATAAAGGAATCAAAGCCTTCAGGAGTGAGTGGTGTGACATCTTGTAAATGTGTTATGAGCATGAAAACCAGCCTGCTGTCTCAACGTAAGCAGTGGTTGTTATGTGAGGGAATATTTACATGACATTTTTTTGTGCAAGTGTCTGCAGACAGTGTGTTTACCTCCTGTCTGCAGTATGGTTATAAAGGTAGAGGTCAGTAAGGCTGGCTGTGCTGTTGTCACCAAAAACACAAGGACAGAGTGGCTGTTTGTTCTCATATCCATTCATTATGAAGCCAAATCCATGGTACATGCTCATTCTAAGCAGGATTTCAGTATATGCAGTAGTGTGTTGACGCTGTTGACAAAATAAAGTGTACTCAGAACAGTCAGTAGTATCTACCATGCAATGCACAAAGGAAAAGGAAGAGCTGCTCACAGCTGCAAAACGAAAATGAATTGTGGATGGTGGTGAAACAGCTCCAGGAACACCTCAGAATAATAATAAAAAAACATTCTGTTGTCTCTCTAAGTGTAATTGGCAGTGTTACTCTAAAGTCGCGGTTTGATTGCCTTTGCACAGCGCACGTATTGCTTTATTGCCTGTTAGTAAAGAACATTAAAGCATGTTGCTTTCGTGGCCGGGTTAGCTCAGTTGGTAGAGCAGGCGCACATGTATAGAGGTTTACTCCTTGATGCAGAGGCTGCGGGTTTGACTCTGACCTGTGGCCCTTTGCTGCATGTCATTACCCCTCTTTCTCCCCTTTCATGTCTTCATCTGTCCTGTGGAAATAAAGGCCTAAAAATGCCCCTAAAAAATAATCTTTAAAAAACAAAACAAAAAGCATGTTGGTTTCTTGCACACTTGCTGCAAAGATCCGTATATAGTGAGTACTGTATACAGTTAGTATGTAATTGGGACACAGCTTGTGTCTCATCCTGACATAATGTACAGTATAGACCCCAAGACATTCACAGTTTCTTCTCTCTCTTTTGTCTTTCTTCTTTCTCTCCTGCAGTCGTACTTTGTCACCGACTATGACCCCACGATTGAAGACTCTTATACCAAGCAGTGTGTGATTGACGAAAGGGCGGCCAGACTTGACAGTAAGTGCACTTTGCTGACCAAACATGACAAGAGTAAATGCACACATACAAAGACTACACACGTACGGTATTTGCGTGTTTCTATTGCATTCTATTGTACTCGAGGAATTGATTGAAAAAAGTCTATTATTTTGTGTGATTTGCGTTGTCGTGTGTGTTCACTCTCTAGTCCTCGACACGGCTGGACAGGAAGAGTTTGGAGCCATGAGAGAACAATACATGAGGACAGGGGAGGGCTTCCTGCTCGTCTTCTCAGTCACTGACAGAGGAAGGTAAGTGACAGTTCATGTCATGTGCAAACTCAGTTACAAGCTCAATTCTCTGTCTTTCTCTCTGTTTGCACACCTCTGTTTACTGTTCACAATTACACGCCATCTTTCTCTCCTCCTCTGCCTCTCGCTCTACTAAAACCATAAATATTGCACCGATACTCTCACTTGTCGCCGCTTGTACTTCCGGACCCCCTTGCTGCTGTTCTTTTTGTCATTTTCTTTTGTTCTCAACATTCCTCCCTTATCCTGTTCTCTTGAATTCACTTATTTGTGTACCTTAGCTTCCTATTTAAGGCCCATGTGCTATTTTAACAATAGTATGTGGGCTGGTATCGAGGTATCTTTAGTTACGTGGCAATTTTAATGGGCTTGATAAGAATTGTATAACTTTTAAAACCGTCATGACTTTTTCATTTCAGTATGTATAGGCACTCTTCTAACCCTTTAAACCCCACTGACCCACTGGTGATTCAAAGTCATGCTGTGCAGCTTAACATTGTTTAAACTTTATTTTACATTTTAGTGGAGATATAAAGTTCCCAAATACACCAAATATGTCAGGTTGATTTTTGGGGCATTGTCTATAAATGCAATGGCAGTTTCTGCCACTACCAATACTAGAGACTAGAGACATAATTACTGAATGTATATACATTTATTGGCTTTTGCAGAAACAATGCAGACCATAAATAATATCAAAAATAGGGTTTGATTTCATGAAAACATTGAAAAAACACATTTAAAATATTTTTCACATTACCCTATAGAATTCTTCTTGTAGTCCATCTGTCAAACCCTATCCTCCCTGTCTTTGTGTCCATGCCCAGCACTGCAGTGCCTCCCAATGTTTATGTTGTAAACAGTCTTTCCTTCCTCCATTTATATTAGTCAAGTCTTTCCAGATTTACTATGTGCTCACCAAGCTGCCTGCGGGCCCGTGGCTGGAATGCCGTCTTTGGTTTGTGGTTGCATTCTGCCTCTTTTTCCCCCCAGATTGACATTTTTATTTGCTGTTTGGTTAAAAAAGTGCACATGGGCTTTATATTATAGTGGGACAACGGTCAGGTCAGTGCAAAGAGCAGAACCTCAGACAAACATATTTTATGTTTCTGTAAGAGCACAGCTGACTTCCTTTTCTCTTTGCTGACACGTTTAACCCTGCACTTTTGCATTGCACAATTTTATTACTGTTTACACATGTATATATACATTTTTTTATATACAAACTTATATCTGTACATAGCTTTATCATCCTTGTTTTTAGCCGTATGTCTATTTCTGTGTATATAAATGTATGGCAACAAAATCAAATCCCTTGTATGTGTTGGTGTTTACACTGACTTGGCCATTAAAGCTGATTCTGATTCAGTCTGATGCACAGTGGCCGTGACCCCAACTTTTGGGTGACGGGTGTGTTTGTGTGCCTGGGTGGGTCATTTAGCTACATTGCGATATCAGGCACATGTACATTTTTAGATTAATCAAATCTACACATAAAACATTATATATCCTGTTTGTGCAGAGAACAACACATAACACCATGTGATATGTTTTACAGCTTTGAAGAAATCTACAAATTCCAAAGACAAATTCTCCGAGTGAAAGACAGAGATGAATTCCCTATGATCCTTGTAGGAAATAAAGCAGATCTGGAACTACAGAGACAAGTAAGTCCAACAGATTGCAGAGATCTGAACCCACTGACTGACAAACATATACCCTGTTTGATCATCTGAAGAGATGGTATATCCACCAATCTGGAGGATTCATATTTGCATATTTAAAAGTGGAAGCAAGTGTTGCAGCTGCTGCTGGCTGCCAAGATACAACAGGATGCGAGTGTATGAATAAAAGAGAGGCTGTAGAAATAGTGGTGTCAGGAGGGGAGGATGGATGGAGAGAAAAGGGAGTTTGATGAAATGACAAATTTTCTGGATGCTGGTATACAGTCGCTTGTCACTTCCTGCAGTGAGTCCACACCGCCCCCTTATGGTGAAATGAAGCCTTACAGGCACATGTATTGTATCTATTTACGATCAATGGGTTTTATTCACTGAAATCAGTATTTCAAGCCTCATGTGAAATTAGCTTGTGTTAGTGTACTACCTATTATTTATTACTTCCATATGAGACATGTAGATGATAAAGACAATGTATTTGACAACATGATAGATAATGGTGATAATTTACAACATGTGACCTAATTAGCTTGATGGCAGCTCTGTATTGAAGCCTAAACATAACGCATAATAACATCACAACAACTTCATTCACTTCATTTTTGTTAACCAGTCTGTTGCTATCAGGGAATATATTCTAGTTTTGGATCTAATTACCTTTTGCATTATTCAGGTCCGGATTATACGCACAGCTGTTTCAAAAAGATGGTGTCCCAGATGCATACATACTAATTTTTAAGTGTGTAGTAAGTTTACAAGCGAGAAATTAAAGAATGAAATCCCACAGTGCACTATGTAATGAAAAGGATTGTGGTATTGAAAAACAAAACAAAATGGTGGATGATATTGTGATGCTCAGGAGAAAACCTGGTCAGGTTGGAAATGAAGTGAAAGAAGTGTCAGTGTTGGAAAATGTGAGCGTCAGTGTAAATATTTAATACTTTCATGTTTCAATATATTTTTAGCTGAGAAAAGGTGCTAAGTTGGAAAATAACAAAGTTCTTCTTTCAGTGTTTTCAGTGGGTCACTTTCACTTGGATGTGAAAGTCTGAACATGTGTGGTATACAGTACAAACTGAATTTGACATACTAAGCCATATGCACAAATGGTATGTAGCAGCTTTGTGCCCTGTACAACTTCCTACAGGGGTAATTAGTTAATACAATAAACAATGTTGAATATCTAGGGTAACCTTTTAAGACTGAGCTCAAAAAGTAATTATGCATACACACCTGAAAATGAAATTTTATCAATGAGCTGAGATCCAAATCCAGTTGGAGCCATAGTTCCAGAAGCCGTTATCTTTTGTAACTATTAACTATTTTCTTGATTTGGTCACCTAAGTTGCAACAGGAAGCCTTAAACGATAGCACTTCACAAATGGACACACAATTAGTCATGGGAGCACTTTGGCTCAAACTTTAACATGTAGTCTGGATACAGTTTAGCCACTGTTTGTATGTAAGTATTACATTAAAGACGAGTATGTGCACAAACAGTGAATGCTATCTAACAAACTCACATTTTACATTAATATGACATTTGTTGCCACTTTACTTCGCCGCATCATCTTTACCTGTCGGAAGATAACAGATAGAGATGGTTCAGTGTTCATAAACGCATGTTTTGTTTTGAGGGGAAAATGCTTTTACATGTGCTCGATTTCAATTTACATTCAAGTTCCAGTAGCCTGGATGCCAGCCGAATTTAGCCCCGCCCACAACATTCGAGGTCGGGATTCTGACTAGAATCTGAGTTCCAAAAAGCTAAAGTTCCAGCCCATCATTATTCTCCTTCTTCTTCTTCCATTTGCCTCAGGTAACCCAGGAAGAGGGCCAGCAGCTGGCCAGACAACTGAAGGTCACATATATGGAGGCTTCAGCCAAAATCCGTATGAATGTAGACCAGGCTTTCCACGAGCTGGTTAGAGTAATCAGGTAGGTGATTTATAAAGGGAACTTTTACATATTATCCCCATGTGGATCTTTCAGTGCCTCAAATCTGCAGTTTTTTAAAAGCTAAAACAGTGACTAAAACAATTCAGGCATTTCTGTAATACCTGGTAATAACACAGAATACAGTGAGGGTTTTGTACATGTAACATTGAATATTTATTACTCAGGGTGGCACCTAGATATTAAGTCGATGACCATGAATCACAACGCTCCTGGTTTACGTCTGGCCAGGGACCTTTGTTGCATTTCCCACTCCTCTTTCAGTGTCATTTCTCTACTGTCAACTAGCCAATAAAGACATGGAATTCCCCTAAAAAAACATGACTAAATAAGCAACAATCAAACGTAAAGTTTTGAATAGGAAACATCTTTATTAAGAGTTAACCAAAAATCTACTGATCTGCCTCATCAAGACCGTGTGCGTGTGGTTTGATCAGATTTGATTGGCAGTCGCCTGGCAACATGAGCAAACAACCCCACATGTCATCACTTTCTGATTCAAAAAGTGCAAAATTGTGATTGGTACATGGAAGTATATGACATCATCGTTTTCCACCTGCGCCTCGCCCGCTTTGAACCAGCGATTTAAGAAGCCGAGATAAAACACCACAGACAAAAAATCTCAGAGAAATAACCCAAACTGTTCTAAATTTGGTAATTTCTGTTTAAAAAAAAAAGAAAAGAAAAAGAGAGATCATAGAAGTACACAGTCAGGCGTGTCATGATAGTTTTGCTCTCTTCTAACTCCCAGGAAATTCCAAGAACAGGAATGTCCACCGTCGCCAGAACCTACAAGAAAAGAGAAAGACAAGAGTGGCTGCCATTGTGTGATCGTCTGAGTCGGCCTTATCACTGTAACTCATGCAGCTACTCTCTACCACCCCACCCACTCTGCCTGACATCACATCCAAAGTGGATGACTGACCGCTGCCTTCTCCACGTGCATGACTTCAGACAGCCTTTTCTGAAATACTTTGACCAGGAACTGCTGTCCCCAGGACATCACTATGGACAACTGACAATGCCAAATTTTAACACCACTCTACCTTCAGCCCTAATCTAATTCACATGAGAGAGTCCCAACACTAAACATTGCCTTCTAAATCAGCCTGACAAATTAATGTTTTGTACTCTGAAGGACTTCTCTTGCCTTGTAGTGACATTTGTACTTGCTACCGAGATTGAATGAAAACTATATATCCAGAATGTTAATGAGTTTCTTCAGTTTTCCGTGTCTGACCAGAGCAGAGATTATCTTATGAAGCTTTGTGTATGTTGTGCCATATCCAACTTTGCTCCCATGTGCTAATCTGCTACTGTACATATGTGACATTTGTTGTGATTTTCAAAGTGTACTTTTAATGATCTATTAAATCACCACAGTGCAGTGTGTGAGGTTGAGTTTGGTTTTACGTATATGAAAATGAATATATAAGTATGTATATAAATATAATGCCTAGACAGCCCTTAAAGCTACAATGATAGAACTTTCTGGCATTCTGCAGTGGATTTTTCTTCTTTGCCTGTGGTTTCTGCTTTCATCTCAATTTCCAAATATGGAGTGTCTACTGTATTTGATTTTTTTTTTTAAAGTCTTATAGATTGAACCATTCTTATCATATGCCATCTCCTCAATGTACCGAAAGTAGCAAATTTGTCTGAAATCTTTTTCATGAGGGTGGTCAAAATTGGATTGATCATACATTGTTTCAGATTTCTCAGCAGCAGTAGATTATTTTATTGGTAGCACATTGTGTATCTTTGACAACTAACATTTCAGATCAAAGCACTGAACACTGTATGTTCTATATTCAACTTTTGACAAGTAATATTATCAAATCCATTTGTTGCAAATCAAGAAGCTTTCAGAGCCCCGTTCAGTTCAGATCATTCCAATGTAATGCATCTTTTCTGTCAAACATTTAGTCTACGATATAGATCAAATCAAAAACTGTTATATCATTCCAATAACACAGTGGCAATGTATTTGTTTTGTGTCCTTGAATTATTCTCTTAAATTTACTTTTTTACCCCCCAATGATTTGTCAGTTGGAAAACCAGGACAAGTGGAAGCATTGAGCTGCACATCGTAAAATAGCCGTTTTCCAACGGTACATGAACTCACCGGACCTGCCACTTGTGGAGCTATCATCACCACAGGCACGAAATACCGTTCTGCCTCCCCTTTCCACTTCTGTACTTCTGTTCGGGCATATAAATGAAGTACCGCAGTTTGTTTTTCATGTCATCTTGTAATATAAACAAGAAAATCTGATGATGGAGCTAATGGACTTGATTAAATGTTTCTACTCTACTTTTATACATTATTTTCTTATCAAACTAGTTGACAAGTATTTTTATATGTTTATAAGTGAATACACATTCACAGCATAGCTGTGTATATATGTAAAGAGGAATATTTAATTATCTTGAGTATTTTAAACTGAAGATGACTGTTGGCCCAAATTTACAAAATTGGAATCTTCACCCAGATGTGACCAGAATGTTATTTCTTATTGTGGCTTCGTAATGGAGAATATATTTATCTTTGAGGTGTTCACCACCAGCTCAGAGCGTAAAAATTCCAGGTCAGGTGGGAGAGGGTCTTAGAAATGATTCTGGTCTTTAGGAGCTTAAAACTACATGAAGGAATAATTATAATCAGTGAGATTTGAAATACCCACTTCCCATCTTATTGGAAATCCTAGTGTACATCCAAATCATACTGTTTCTTTCTTTTTCTTCCATATCGGTGTCTTTTGCCCTGTGTCTAGCTTTTGGTGCAAAAATAAAATCTGTCATTGAGCCAGATGGGGTAGAGAATCTTTCTTTTAGATTCAAAAAGCTGCACAGACCTGAATCTTTTACAGAGCCTTGTGTCAGTGAGATCATTATTATTCAAAGCATGACTCCAACTGGTGATATAGCATCAATACGACCACTTATATCCCAGTACACAGTAAGGATCCATTAGGGAATTTCTGTAATACCATCTCTTCACAATCCTGTTGGTTAGTCCAGATCTACACTGATCTACTTTGGTTTAAGTTGCACATAAACGGCATGTTTCCCTCTGGGTTCTATTTGTTTTCTTTTGGTTTTGGGACTACATTTATTGGAATTCCCAAAAGACCTTTGGCCTATTGTTGAATCTTGCTGCCACAGCATCGGTCTACTGTATGGGAGAAATATTATTTTTGGGAGGCAATATAATAGTACATTTTCTGCTGCAGACACACATCTAGGCCAGACCCTCAAACCAAGCACAGTCTTCCTGCTTCTTCCAAATAAGAGCTTTTGGGAGCAAAAGTAGACACTGAAAATACATATGTGGTCTGATAATTGACATTACTGACACATACATGCATACACATATCTGACCACGAGGGGGTTGTTTTGACTCTGAAGCAATGTTTTTAAATGCTTGAACACCTAAGGGGTTAAAATAAAAATAAATAACATATAGACATAGATGCAAATGTATATCAAAGTATATTATATATCCTCATTGTGTGTTTTGATGATGATGGTGCTGTCTAGCATCCTTGTTAGCCCTTGCATACGCAAAGAGAGAATCGAAATTTAAATTCAAATCATAGTGACATGATATTTGCTACTTCAAAAAAAGTGAACATGGAAAGAGAAAATGTCTTAGTGTTATTTAGGTGTCCTCCAGCCTTGGTTAAAGAATATAGACAATAAGGTATGGAAAGGCTGAAGAACCTCCACAGCTTGGTGTCCTTTATGTTCATTTGTTGGTTTAATGAGAGATATTAGATTGCAGATACTTGGATTCAGAGTATTGAAATGGCAACTCAAGAGGAATTCCTGCATGCCATTTGCCCTCATTTCTACTTTCTTCTCTGGATTGGTTCGCCTAATGATAGGTTGTTTTAAAGCGTCTCCATGTTTGAAAAATCACAATTGTGCTGACATCCAATAAGTTATCTTAGAAGCAGGAGTCTTCATGCAATAAGCAATGTGCTGTGTGTGAGTCTGATCCTGTGAAAAAAAGTGGGCCTATTTTAATTGAATTACATCCATGTCCAATTACTTCTTAAAGTGCACATATCCACATACAATTGAATTCAGCATTTGGAAAATAAAGAAACAGAACTGTTTGTGGGCTATAGCACAGCAACTCTCTGCCTGTTTGCACCGATCAGCAGCGAGAAGGTTCAGTGTTTGCTATATAGGCAGTCATGGGGTGCCAATAATCAAAATAAACAAATCACAGTTTCATCCATTGATATCGACCTGCTGTTACATTAGACTGATGTTTCCGAGTCTATTGACACGAAGGACACAGTCAGTAGGAATTTTTAATCAGCGTTGCGGGTCCGCGAGAATGAAATCAATCGGCGCGTAC
This sequence comes from Sander vitreus, assembly GCF_031162955.1. Taxonomy (NCBI): domain Eukaryota; kingdom Metazoa; phylum Chordata; class Actinopteri; order Perciformes; family Percidae; genus Sander; species Sander vitreus. Next base: position 21,715,094 of record NC_135855.1, read on the forward strand.
ACAGTGAGCTGACAGCTCGCTCGCGCTCCCCTCTCTGTGGTGGTATAGCCCATAGGAGAGCGTCTGACTGCACTGCACAGCCTCTGTTGCACATTCACTTAACGGCGATTGTTGAGTTCGTGTTTGGTTTGGTTTTAGTGAGGACGGAGAGACGAGCGTTTGTGCTTTCATTTTGACGTCTCACCATCCAGTCCAGTCCGTACAGCTCACCGGAGACATGGAGGGAGTCAGCAGCAACAGGAGCATGTCTTACAGTAGGTGGAGTTACGACAGGTAAGCGAGCTTTCCCCGTTATGACAAGTGTACTGTTTCAAACGCTAGTTTTCATCTTTGCGTTTCGTTTGTGTTGTCAAGCTAGGCCGATATGGTAAAGATTGGTGGGAACCCCCTCATGCGCAATTAGTTGACAGGTGCAACGGATTTGGAAATGAGAGATGCGATGCGAGTGTGTTAAGTCGCGTCAGCTTCACACTGTGTCTGCTGGCAGATATATAGGGATGTTAGCTTCACTGTATGTCCATGGTGTATTGACACATCTCACACCGTCCTAGACAGCATCATCACCAAAACATTCACATAAGATCTTGTTTGGTGTTCATGATACTCATGGCTTATGTTACTCATGGCAGAATACTCTAAGTTAATCAATCAATCTATCTATCTATCTATCTATCTATCTATCTATCTATCTATCTATCTATCTACTGACTTGACATTTTATACTATAAGTTATGTGCTTGAGAACTGACAATGTTTATTTTCTACTAATAACAGTGGTAGAATATCTGTATACAAGCTAAAGTGCTTCAATCACAGAGCTGGACTTAATAGTCAAGAATTTGGCAGGCTATGTCTCAGCAGGGGGTGCGACTGTGATCAGGACAGTTTGGCACAAATTCACACAAACACAGAGAGCATAGATTTGTTTTTGTTTTTTTAACATGTAATAACCTGTGGAGTCATGGTGGTCCTCAGCCTCAGTCCTCCAATAGCAGCATTTTTAGAATGCTCATCTTTGGAAGGAATTAAAAATAGGAGCATTGCTGGATGATTGCTTTCCTAGGTGTGATTTACACACACACATTTCATAAAATGAGTATCATTGTGTGTGTGTGTGTGTGTGTGTGTGCGCGAGTGTTGTGTGATTAGTCAGTTTGAATGATCACGACTTGGAAATGGCTCTAATATGGAAGAAAACCCACTGTAAGTATGTCCACTACACATAATCATATTAATGCATACATACTGTGTCTCCACCAGGTAACAGCACAATAAATTATCTCCAGGAAAACTTACTAGCCAACACACAACAACAACACATCAAAGCATACAGTTCTTGATAAGCTGACCAATTCCTCCTCAGCCAACAATTTGGAATCCAGTGGATGTTTGTGGATATACTGTGGCTGTATCATTGATCACCAGATGCTCCATCAGTAGAGGAGGCTTTACCCTGAGCACACAATATAATTGGTATTCTGAATCTGTGCTTGGACATCCCAAGAGACTGCTGCCAGTGCCAGAGATCTTTTAGCCTCCTAAGTTTTCTCACATCGTTGTGAAATCGTGTTTTCTGTGTGCAAGCAGCTTTAGACTGTAAGAGGTGCCAGGTTCTGTTCATTATTGTTTTCATCCAGAAAACCAATAGCTTCACTTCCTAGGAACTAGGATTCACTTCCCAGTACTTATTTCCCAAATACAGATGAACAGTTTGTTTTGGGTGTGAAAATCAGCAGCCTCAAAAGAGGGATGGTCTTACTGGAGAAAAATGAGTTAGAACTGAACATTTGAATTGATTGCTAACTCTTTGTTGAGGCCAAAATCAAAACAACCCATAACAAATTGCTACGTTAATGTGAGACTTTCTTACAGGCAAGACATTAACATTAGCATCAGGGGTCAAATTTAGGTCACTGCTATACTCCTTTATCTTATTGAAATCATAATAAAACCCACACTAAATACGATACAGTTGCAAAAGAAAATGTCAAATTTTCCATTAGGCTAGAAGGCTACCTCTTTGAGATCTGTGCATGTGTTGTTTTCTCTTGTCTTTATACTTTGGCAGCCAATCTGTACCATAAAAGATCTTGTCAAAGAGCAGTCAGCTCTCCAATGGCAACACAGACGCTAAAAGGGGCAGAGGTGAAAAGGAAAAAAATGGCATCTCTTATGTGCTAGCAGCACGGGGCCCACTTGAGTTAGGGGAGTGAGTACATACAGGCTAATATATAGACACACACATGTCTGTATTTCCCCCTACAGGGCCCCAAAGAGACATCCAGGACACCTATTTTCCTTTCCCATTAAAGGATTACGCCTGATTAAACCATCTAACCACCATTGTGTTTGTCATATTGTATTTAATTTATTCTACTTATTTCTGTTTTATCTTTTTGTGCAGCACTTTGAAAACCCTGTGTTTGTTAAAATCATGCTATATAAATAAAGTGGATTGGATTAGATTAAGGACCATGTGGGTGTACACACTGTGCTTGTCTTACCCTCCTATTAGTTTTATAGTACCTGTTAGCGTAGGAGAAGCCACACCTTTAGCTTTCCTATTGGTTCATAAACTTTGGTGACCTCACATAATTCGTCCTGATATTCAAAAGTAGTTTGATAAGCTTAAAACATTCATTCCCTAGCTAAAGGTTAAGTTACTAGATTCGTACCGAGGTGGTAGTCCCATTTGAGGTTGACAGTGGTGGAATGTAACTTGGTACATTTACTCAAGTACTGTACTTAAGTACAAATTTGAGATACTTGTACTTGAGTCTTCCCTTCTCAGGCCACTTCTACTTTTACTCCTCTACATCTCAGAGGCAAATATAGTCGTTTTTACTCCACTACATTTGTGTTACAGCTTTAGTACCTAGTTACTTTACAGATTAAGATTTTTGCATAAAAGACATATGAAAAGCTTTTTAAACTACCTGTAACAGTTTATACAAGTACAGCTGAAACGATTAGTCGATGAATCAGTTGATTGAAAGAAAATGAATTGGCAACTATTTTATTATGGTTATTTTCATTATGGATTAATCTGCTGATTTATTTCATTAATCCATTATTTGGTTTGTAAAAAATAGTACAAACCTTTAAATTATTAAAATGAAAATTAGCAAATCTTTACATTTGTGTAGCTGGAACCATTAACTGATTTTGCATGAAAAATGACTAAATGATCCGTCAGTGACAGTCCGATACAAAATAGTTTAAAATGAGCTCCACCTCAACCAACTACAACAGTAAAATCTTGCTTTTACAGGAATGCATGAGTAATAATAATCTCAGGATATAACATATAATTGTATAACAGTCACAGGGGTTTTGCATTGAGTACTTTTTCTTTTAATACTTTAAGTACATTTTCCTGATTATACTTACATACCTTTACTTACTAAGTAACATTTTGAATGCAGGGCTTTTACTTGTAAAAGAGTATTTTTACAGTATGGTAATAGTATATACGCTCACCTAAGTAAAGGATCTGAATACTTCCTCCACCACTGCAGAGCAGTGTCTAAAGTATAGCAAATCAAAATAGTTGAATAAGCCTACTCATACACAAAGACTCTCCTACAGTTTTGAGTACAACCAGCCTAACTCATGTGTTTTTGCAGGCATTGTAATTTATGGTGGAGTCTGTGCGTACTTGGGCCTACAGCTAGTATAATCACACTGTGTCCTGGCACCCACTCAGTAAACACTGTGTCTTGGAGATGGAAGGGCAAGGTGGGCTGACAAGATACAATTCAGAGCCTGAAGAGCTTATCAGAGTACAGAATGATCATGTTTTAATCAAAGACAGGTTCATTTTAATTGCATGGTAAACATTGTGTTCCACCATTCAAACTGCATAACTGTATAGAAAAAATAAAAGCAATGAACCCAATTATTAGTTAAAAACATCTCTTGATATAAGAGATGGCAATTCAGTTTGAATCAAATCAAACTCCAAAGGCCCATCATGTCAGGGTCTTTGTTTTGTTTAATCCCTGACATGTCTCTGTTGAAGCAAATGGTTTGTTGTTTTAAATTGGTAGGAATTTGGGAATAAATGTGCACACTTACACAATTTTACCACTGAGCTTGTGTTTTCTTTTTTTTTTTGTTAATATTTATTTTATTTATTTATTTATTACATTAGATGCCAATCCCCTCACTAGTTTTGGTTTCACACAAAAGCTCAAGGCTAGTATCGATGTCAGTCTGGCCAGACAGCTGAGATCAGACTCAGTGGCCTACTTTATCTGCATAAAGGTAAGAGAATATCTTTTCTCACAATATCTGTGTCATTCTGCTTTAGTCCGCCATACACGCAATGCTGGCATTTTTCACACCCCAAAAACAGTCTCCTAAGTGGATGAAGCTGAAAATGCCGGTTTGGTGTTTTAGTAAGGACAGGAAAAAACTGCTTTTGGAAAACAATGGCGTGCGACACTGTCGAGGGCTGTAGGTACATATGTAGCTCAGAGGGGTTAACCTGCTGAGACGCAGCAGAGTAACTGGGATGTGACTCACTCCTTACCAGATTTTACAGTTTTCCTACTGTTGCAATGTTTTAGTGTCAATGTAGATCTTTACGAAAACGTTATAGTGAGGATGCACAATGCATTCACATGTAAACATTGTTTCTTGGTGTGGAAGTAGTCTCAGTCTGTGTTTGTTCAGAGGTTTTGCTTTGTTTGCTCAGTGGTCTGTATTATTGATACTGATCTGAACCAAAGTATCAGACAGACAAACAGACGGATCGATGGAACAACAAAGAATAATCATCTTTAGGCAGTGTTACTCGTAGGGCAAAGATTGGGTTAAATGTGTGTTTCACAAAGGTATGTTATTATTCAGCAGTGCTGCAAAATCCCTAATATATAAGTTGCTGACTGAGAAAACGATTTCTCTTCTAGACATATTAAACAAAGACTCTGCCCCTACTGTCTGACTGAACCTTGTATTATTCCGACTCTGTGTCTTGAAGTGAACTGTGAATAAGCAGAGATTTGATATTCAAAGTCCAGTATTTTGGCTCTACCTCTTCAGATTTCTCCCCGTCTTCAAAAATATGTAGTATGGTGTCAGCACGAGTCACTTTTAGTGCTGTGCTTGTCTGAGTGGAAATATTAGGTTTTGGATTCAGAGGTAATTATTGCACAGCATTATAAAGATAGATCAGCCTGGAAAAGATACAGTTTTCTATGACTGCTGCAGTACAGTGCAGGAGAGCAGCTGAAGTGACAGCTGTGTCTGGAGAGTGTCAGGACGTCCACTCCGCCTGCTGTGAGAGCCTGTCCACAAACCCTAACGATGACGGATTTTAGAGCATCCCAGCACTCTGGCATGATATACTGTATCATCTTTAGAAGTTACAATTTACTGTGACAACTATTGCTTTATATTTAACAGATTTGGGACACCACAACAATTTAGCTGTGTTGGTGTTATGGCATGCTTGTGGAATATTTCCCCTTTGCCATACCACGCCATAGGTGTGGTATGGCGCATGGGGGGCTGGTAGGGGCAGTTTTTTACAACTTGACCTACTTTCACTTAGCTAGCTACGGTGCAGTAAAGTCAATCAGATGTCCGTGATCTGCGTAACGACAGTACAGTGGGACGTTTGCCTTCAACAGAGCGACAGTAATAACCTAATATACCAACATTACTGAGATTAAACTACATTCTCGGTTATGTTTGCACTGAATAACGCATTCAATAAACAGAAACATAACTCTTGCAACGCACATGAACAGATGCGCAATATTAGCTCACACATAAAATAGCACCCTCGTGAATTAGCCTACTGTTGCTAACGTACATTCATAAATCCTATATAACATCGTCCCGTACCTACAGGACATCAGACTTACTTATTAGTGTCAACAAACTCGTCCAATGAGGGGAGAAAGGAAAGTGTGATAGCGTTCCACCTTAACGCTTTTTTCTCTCTCGCTCGAGACCGCTGTGTCCAACGTTACTAGCAGGTAGAGCGAGTAGAGCAGATAGAGGGGAAAAAAGTAGCTTCCACTTAAGGGGCCCATCTTGCACCCTGCGCAGCACAGCGCAAAGCCCGACGCAAATGTCTTTGCTAGTTTAAGACCGAAGCACTTGTCAATTTCCCATCCAGCGCCCGCGACTAGGATTAGTGTGTGTCTGACGGGGTTGGGCACGATGGAGAGCCACGATGATATCGTCCATCGGCACAACCCTAGTAACTGCAGTGCTAGTTGCATTTTACGTGTGGAGGAATAAATCATTGCAATACAATCTCGAGCTGGTCACAGTGTGTTTATGTATTTCTCAGTGTTTAGTCCCTCGCAGCAGCACTTTGTTGGAGTGCTAACAGCTGCAACAGTTACCAACAAAGCCTTTCGACGATGCTGCTACATCTCTTTTTTTTGTTTGTTTTTTGGGCATTTTTAAGCCTTTATTTATAGGACAGCTGAAGATGTGAAAGGGGAGAGAGAGGGGGGAATGACATGCAGCAAAGGGCCGCAGGTCGGAGTCAAACCAACGTCCGCTGTGTCGAGGAGTAAACCTCTATATATGGGCGCCTGCTCTACCAGGTGAGCTACCCAGGCACCCACATCTCTTGTTTTTGCTTGCAGCACTTAGCAAATGGCTGAGATGATTTGTAGCTGTGCCCCCCCCCCCAACTGATGAAAACCACCACATGTGACAACACCTCTGTTGGAGTTTTGGGTAAGCCAGTTGCAAATGTCAGATGTTTCCTGGTTAAGAAATGTTCTTTGGCCATCATTAGTGGCAACTAAACAGGAGTTGGCATCTAGTTTTACTGTCCACATATTTTCACCTGTCACACACACATAAACCCATCACTGTTTAATTTAATGCAAAACAAACAAAATCACATACTGTTTAAATGAATTGCCTGATAATAGTAAGCTCCTGTACAACTTTCCTGTTCTAAAATATTAACAATAAAGTAGGGCTGTCAAAAAATTAACGCAGATTAATCCATTCCATATTGACGTTTACAGACGAAAATCTGGTGCTACTGATATGTCTGCGCTTCTCTCTGATGCTCTGAAACAGACGTTACAGGAAACAAAAAACCCCGCTGCATGTGACGCTAGTTAACACTATGCTCAACAGCAGCTAACGTTAGCCTACCGCTAGCTAGTAGCTGGATTAAACACGGTTAAAATGCTGACAGCTAACGCTAAACGGTGTAAAGTTTGACTTTTACTGTAGAGGATTCAACACCGGTATGTAACAATCTGCAGCTGCCGTCGGAAAAAACAACACAGACGGTGCGTTCAATGAAACTGGTAAACTACAGCCTCGTGGTGCATTTGAAGTTATTGTAAATGTCCTTTTCCTATCTGGTTGTTGTTTTTGTCGTTCAACAGCAATTTACTAGTGAAATAAGTTATTGTTATACATTATTATTAAAACATTTAATTTTGACCATATGGCCTTAGCAATAAACAAGCCATTCTTTAATCTCACCAACTGTTGTTTAGTACCCTTTTTTTTCTTTTCTTTTTTTTACTTTCTTAAAAAGTATCGGTTCAGGCACCATTAATTATGTATGCGATTAATTTCGATTAATTAATCACAGAGTATGTAATTAATTAGATTACATTTTTTAATCGATTGACAGCCCTACAATAAAGACAATGGCCAGAATCTGAATGCTGATTCTGTAGTGTTAAACCAACCAAGTTGATGAAGGTGATTTAAGGTAACAAATTACTTTTTACTGTCGTCATATAATAACGTCAATTTATTTTACAAAAATAGCATTGGTGCTTAGCCGATGCCCACATTTTGGTCACATAACTGTTTTTGAGATGTTACATGTTGGACCATGAGTTAGCAACAAAACCAGACAACATAATGAATATAGTGTACAGATATGAGGTAAAGAGGAAAATGGTGCGTGTGCTTCTGGATCGAAGCTCAGAGGTTGTTCAGGTGGAGATCAGAGGGAGTTTGTGAGGGCGCCAAGGCAGAAAGGCAGCCAGCCTGTCAGCTCAATCTTTCCTCTGTGGTTAAAAAGGAAAACATTGCATTGTCTGGGGAAACAGTGAAGCCAGCTGACCTGCTGCTGTGGTTTGAAGCCGCACCTCTTATAATGTAGCTGACAAGTAGGATCTGACATCAGGTGCAAAGGTGGAGAAGCTTCCTTTCTGACATCTCCCTCTGTACTTTGGCTCTTTGTTGCTGTGAGGGAGCGATCAATGTCTGCTGTGGCAGCGATGCTAGCAGGCCATGAGCTTTGAAAGCAAGACTCTAAATGTACACTATATATGACGAGGTCCCTATAATTGTTCAAAAAACGCTGTCAAAAAGATGTCCTTTGTAAAGGAGCAGTTAGCTAATATAAATACAGTACAGTACTACTGACCAGAGAAGCGTCCTCAAAGCTGTAATGCCACTGAAACTATCCTTCCCTCGTCAGAAATAAATGGTTACTTATTTAAATAGATCCATTCATGCATCCATTTGTATCTACTGCATAATATGTATTCATATATATTATTTACACATCTATTTAAATTTGAAATTGATTATTTAGATCAATGCAACTTCAAGCTGAATAAACCCCATAGGATGCCCTGCAGATTTGTCAATGTACTGTCTTATTTAATTCTACTTACGTGGTATGATGGTATTGATTGCATGCCAAAACCTTTTCAAAAACGTATGTGCAATTATATAAAATGCAACAAAATCCCAATGTCTTGTATCATCACAGTAAAGTTAATCCATACACATGTGTCAATCAGATTAAGCTCCTGATGGGGATTGATAACATTACATAATTTCCTTTACTACAAACTATGATTCCCCACAGATTCCATACATTTTATAATTATACAATTCCATTTACTCTATAAACTACAGTAATGTATCAATCTTATCTTATTTTGGTCCAGTAAATGTCTAAATCAGAGAAAGTAGTAGTTTGAAGAGTTCTTTTTCTTGTTCTCCTTCTTGATTTGTGGACGTAATACATTACAGATGCAGATAACAAAAGACAATCAGCTACACAGCCAAGGATGGAGCCTCTTAAATGTCCTCCGGTGACACTTGATGCTTTTTTTTCCTGTGAAGAGTTTGAAAAGATGATCTTTGAAGTGTGAGAGCGTGCAGAAGATGCAGATTAGAGGTGTGGAGGTGTTTGTGTGAGACAATTTTCCAAGGCTTCAATAATTTCTCAGTAATGCATATCGTGCGTTAAAAGAAATGGGTAATAGTCCCTTATTCCGAATCTCCAAACATTTCATTTGTTACCAGCTTGTTATAAGCAGCAGTGGTGGAGGAAGTACTGAATTTCAGTACTTAAGTAAAAGTACAAATAACCCGAGACATACAGTATTTGTTCCTATCCTATAATCTATAAAATAGATATATCCTATAAAAAGTTCCTATTCTAACCAGCATAAAACGGAAATATGTTGTTAGAATCGGAATGCAGTTGGTTTTATTCATGGATGTATTTCAAGACGGTTTTATTTCCTGTAACCAGAGGTCCAGCCAAATAAATAAGATATGAACGTGTCTTATGCAGCCTGGTGGAGAAGTAAACAACGCTGTGGAGAGAAATAGATGGCAACTTTGATTTAAAAACGGGAATAATAAAAAACAAACATTTTCATTTTCACTTTTACCGGAGGCTACCGAGGGTCAGCGGTGCTGCGCCAAGGCTCTGGAGCACCGGAGCCGGCTTGGAAGCTGATGAAGGATCGGCGGTGCCCATATATACAGTATCTATGGCAACCAAACTTCACTGGTGAGACAAACGTGTGACGGCCATGAAGACGTTTTGGCAGGGGTACATCCATGGGAAAAACTGATCAGAAAATGTAACGAAAATGTAACGGAACGTTGTAGAAATGTAGTGGAGTAGAAAGTATAGATAATTGCTGCAAATGTAACGAAGTAAAAGTCAAAAGTATGCACTATTGATTCTACTTAAGTAAAGTACAGATACGTGAAAAATGTACTTAAGTACAGTAACAAAGTATTTGTACTTCGTTACATTCCACCACTGGTAAGCAGCTATTATTTACAAGAAGCCTTGAATTTTGAATGTCTCTAAGCTCAAGGATTTTAACCTTAACAGAAAAGTCTACACACAATAACCTCATACTACAAATGCTTTTTAATTTCTCAAAGAAAAAAAGCCTACTACGAAAATCATTAAATAATGCCAGTCAGTATCAGTTGAAACCAATGCACTAATATTCTATTTCTTATTTTTCAAATCTGCTCTGCCTGAAGTAAAATCAAGTATCGCCAAATGGCATCACTAAAGGTAACCTTTTGTCAGATTGGCATTTCTGACACAAACAAATCCTCAGTTTCATCAAAGGAATAGCATCGCCTATAAATCACAATCACTATATAAGTGGCGTGACGGTGTTGGTTGCCTCGTCACTCTGATGCATTTCCTGTCTTATTAAAACAGAAGAGGTTGTTGGTTCTCCTTCACATCAAAGTGGATTTGTGTTAAAATTACAATTTGAGCAGCAGGTGTGCCTTTAAAAGCAAGAGTCTGAAGCAGCAAGATAAGCCATCTGTGCCCTTGGTCCATAAAAAAACATTAAGAAGGCAAATATACTTTATAAGACTAGTACCTTGTGTAGGTGTGACTAAGAGCTTCAGGGGTAATAGCCTAAAAATAGGCATTCAAAATTATTTAATTATGATATTTGTGGCAGACACAGGTAATACAAAAGCAAAAACACACTGTAAACTGGTAAATTCAGTCCATTAGAACTTATTACTGCTTACTACATGTAACTCCTGTTTTTCTCCAGCACTAGCTTGCTCCCTAATTAGGCCACACAACGAGCGCATGCTGAAGCACAGGGCATGATTAAGTCTACTCTCACCACAGAGTCTCTTAAACTTGAGTAAACAGGGACACTTTGCCTTTCCGTAGCTGGCCAGATTTAATTCCATATAATAAATCTAATCTGTGATAGGAGAGCAATCATACAGTAGGGCAAGCAAATGCTTTCTGTGTGTATATGGATGTGTGTGATGCTCCATCAGCAGTCCAGCTCCATCATCTTTTTCTTACTCAGATGTCTGGCATTTTGGAGTTTATTCTCCATATGTTTGTACCACGAATGTATATTCCTTACATTTTCCTACCGACTGAAATCATTTGTCATTATTTATTAAAACCTGTATGTTCGGTATGCAAATTTTTCCTCCTGCAGTCTGCGCTTATTTCACCTTCATGTGTATCAGATACTCTGAAATGGATTAGTGTCACAGGCATATCTGTAAAGGTGTAAGTCATACATTTATGCAGGTACTGATACACATGTTAACACAGACATGTTGATATATGATACATATACAGTATACAAACGTAAATACTCATGCATATACACACATATCTATTCAGGGGCATACATGAACACAAGTGTTGTACTCAATGTTGGGAAGGGAAGAGATGGCTGAGCGTTACTGCGCAGCCTCCAACTGAGAGAGACGACGTAAATGTGACGTGAGCAACCTGTCTGAAAGTTGGAAGTCTTCTGGTAGCTGTGCCAAGAGAAATCTCAATCATTCCCAATCTTGCAGAGACGGAGAGCGTAGGTATATGTAAGGAGATAACATAGGCACAGGCTAATTATTGCTAACTAAAATGCTAGTTAACATTAGTAATTAAACTTAAACAGCTAATATGAGTTGAAACTGCTTCTCCTGTACTGTTCGGTAATTCCTCTACTATGCGACAGTAAGTCGCGTGGTTATGACACAATCGTTAGCCTATTTTTACAAAAACGGCTGCTACGGAGCCATAATGTGAGGTACAAGGTAATGGAGCCTTTTATACATTGTCGTGTTTCTTTAGAAATAAACAATGGACAAATAGAGTCTTTAAACTCTTCAGATGTGAAGTTATTCGCTGTCAATGGAATGCTAACGGGAGGTGATGCCTTGTTAGCATCAAAATGGCGCCATAGGAGCTACGCGTTCCGAGGAGAAGCTTACCCCCTTGCTTTGCAAGCCATCATTTCTCTCTCTTTCTCATGGGTGGGCCAAATTCTCTGGGCGGGCAAAGCAGAGAAAGGGGAGTTCATCTTGCTCCTTCTGACCTCATAAGGGGCAGATTCCAGATCAGCCCATCTGAGTTTTCATTTTCTCAAAGGCAGAGCAGGATACCCAGGGCTCGGTTTACACCTATCACCATTTCTAGCCACTGGGGGACCATAGGCAGGCTGGGGGAACTCACATTAATGTTAAAACACCTCATAAAGTGAAATTTTCATGCCATGGGACCTTTAAAACTGTGGTGATTGTATAGATATTCTGTGCTGCCGGGTTGAAGATGTGTGTGCAGCATCCGTGTTTTGGCCAAAAAATACACTTAATACCCTTCTTATGAAATTGTCTTCAATACATGTATTATGTAAGTCTGGACAGACATGGATGTAAACTGCAACTTGACTGGTTGGCGGAGGCATACAACCGCAAGGCAGTACTTCTAGTACTTATCTCCATCCTCTCCTCATAACTCTGTAACACTGGTGGATATGTGTGGGATTTGCATCTGGAGCTGGTTGCTATGGTGAAACATGGCGTAAAATGGAGTGGCGTCAAGTTTTTTTCAGAAATGAGGTTGTGTGTGTGTGTGTGTGTGTGTGTGCGTGTGTGTGTGTGTGTGTGTGTGTGTGTGTGTGTGTGTGTGTGTGTGTGGAGGGTGCAATTATGCATCCCCCATCGATGACCAGACTGTATGTGTGAACACATGCAGTTTTATCTCCTGCTGTCCCTTCATTACTTGGGAGAGAATGAACATCATACTGTTGTCATGCTGGGTCCAATTTTAGTCGTTCTGCAGCTCTATGTTGAATACATTGATTAATGCTGTTGATATATTTTTATGTTCTCATAGTTAATAGTGAGAAGCACAAAAAAAATAAATATTTCATGACTATGGAGACCTCAACCATTCAATTTTAAAACAAATAATACATTATGCAGTAAATACTCATATGAATAAGTACAGACAAAATTATAACCATTACATTAAAACTCATCTTAGTTATTCTATCCTACTTCTTTTGACAATAACAAAGTTTATTACATGCAATTTTTCTTCAAAATTTTTTACAAAGTCACAACACAATTTTTTACACCACTTTTCACCCTAAAGTTTTCCTCTGTTAATCAAGACAAACAGGTGGGAGACAGTTATGATTGGCTGTCCGCTGAGTTAGACCAAAGCAACAGCCTGTCACATAACTGGAACGTGATGAGATTATCAATTTTGAATATAGCTTAACTTGCAACAGAGTCATACTGTATCACTGGGCACTGGCTTCAGGTGCTGAGTAATCACTGGGCCATTGTAAGGAGCAGTTTGGTGACCATTAGTTATATATTAAATGGATGCACTCAGCGCCCCCACTGTGTTTTATCAAGATGTCTCGTATCGTTTTCCTGCCAAGGCCTTCTGAAGATCGATATGAGATTGAAACATTGCCTCTCTTTCTTAGGCAAATACAGTGTCTTTAAAAGTAAAATAATCTTAATAGTCAGAAAGGTGACCTAATTAATAGCAGGAACAAACACATACACACAAAAACAGTATGTTGTTCAGAGCCAGTGCAAAGCCAGGGTGAAGAGTGTCACACTGTCTTTTCTTCCTTCTAGCAGTTTTTCCTCTGTTGACTCCTGAACATTTAATGAGTTTCTCACTGTATACATTGATAACCAACAGACTGTTCTATAATGACTCTCTAATGTGAATGAAAGATCTTTGTCACTGGCATGACTAGATGGGAAAAACTGTATGTAATATGTGTAATGTATGTGTGTAATGACCATGATGTCTATGTCAGCTTATTTTGCTTGTTTGCGCTGTAAAGAGTGGGAAAGAGCCAGTTATCGTTAAGGAGACATGAGGATAGAAAGCCTGTTAGGATGGCTTTCATCCCCCACACAGCAGAGAAAGTTAATAATAATAATGATAATAATAAGTAAATATCTCCAACAGCAATTACCATCAAGGTGCTTTTGAGCAAGGCATTTGGTTTTTATCTGCTCAAAAACCTGACTGTAGATTTGTGATTGACTGTCACCGACTTTCATTATCAACGTGATACATTGGGATTCATTATATCACGGTTTCACTGGTCCAGCACTCTAAACGTAAAGCCATCTTTGTAAATGTGAGTAAAAACTTGAAGATACTTACCATTTACAACACTAACATGACACATACATGAATGGGACTGGCACACTGTGTTCAGCAACTATATTTCCATACTATTCAGTGCTGTTAGCCCCCCCCCTAACCTATTGTAGGGTTTGTGAAGCTGGAAATGCTAAGCTTGTGCTATTGTACAGCACCTCCATGTGTCCATAAGTGATCACTACACATTTCTGTCACTGTTCAATGAGTCCCCCTGTTGGTCAAGAAAAAATAAACACTGCCATGATGTTACTGTATGCTGCATGCACAGCCAGATGTTGATTTATCACAGCTATGGCAACTGAAAAAATGGTAATTGGTTTGTGTTTGTGCATGTGTGTCTTTTCTTGAAACGGATATTAGGGTAACCGGTGAGCTTTTAAATGATAATTAGTCTCCACTGTTGCCATGGTCACAGGAGCTAACTGGCAGAGGAGCGTGTGTCAGAGGAGGCAGCGTGACACACAGAGAGAGACATCAGCCGCCGCAGTCTTGCAAAGATGCTGATTTAGGATGCATGGGCTGCACACATTCACACCACAGAGCTCCCTCAATCTCGCTGTGTGTGTCAATGGAATTAAAATTGGCATTATCATTAGCACTGCCCTCTCAGAGTCACAATGAAACGGTCAGCTTCATTTTTCATGGAAAGGTATTTCAATTGAACATGACTTCATAGCGAACAAGCTGTAGCAGTGTCATTTTGGTATCGTCTGGCTCACAATTTCCTGCTTTTATCTACAGTAATTTGCTCATGTGATTCATAGTATGTAATTACCGAGAGGTTTCCAAACCAGAGATGATGGCCGTGAGTGTGTGGCACTGCAAAAACTCATTTCAGAACAAAAGATAAAAAAGGAGGAAGATAAGTATGAGCAGAAACAACTTAGAAACAGTGAGTCACATGCATATAATTCTCTAAAGATAGATGCAGGACTCACACACTGTAGAGCACCTGACAAGATGACACTCTCATTTAACATCTAAGGCCTCTCTGCTGCCCTTCTGTCAGCATGGTGTGAGGTAATGTGTGTGCGTCAGTCTGTATGGGATGTAGTTTGTATCCTCTGTGTAAACCAAAGACGGGTCATTAACCTATGAAAGGACAAATTATGCCTTGATTTTATTTATTTTTTTGTTCACTTTTCATGGTCTGTTAATGCCCACACAGTGTTATGAAAATGTATTGTATAAGAAAGGACTGTGACAGTTTTGCAATATACTATAAATATTTAAATATGAACAGTGAGCCAAAGGGTGTAAAATGGTGTCTTAATCTTAAATACAGTTTTACATAAGTAGTACTTTCTTTAATCTTGAGAATACTATAAACCTGTACAAATATACATACATACATAAACATGTACAAATATAAGATATCATGAAAACCCAAGACCTAAAATAGACAGCTGCCTTGGGAAATATATAACAATACAATAACTGTATGTGAACATCAAATATCTTTAACTTGCCATAAAAAGCTATAGCTTTAGTCCTACCTGTTGTGAGCTGTTAGTGTTGTGGAGAGAGGAAATGCTCAAATTCTTGGATGAATAATGTAGACGACATGATTTGACACAATATGCACTCCAAATAATGTTAGAAACAATGTAGATTAACAAAACCAAAAGCTACATTTCACAGTTCACAGCTGAGGAAAGTTTGATTCAACTATAATTCTATAACAAAACCAGGGAGTATATTTACGTTGTGAGTTTAGGGCATAATTTGGTTGTCTAGAAATGTAAACACATCTGTATATACAGAGGGGAAATGTGGGAGATGACTCATGAGTCCATATTGGGTTTTGTGCCTCTTATTATGCTAAGCTGTGCATCTTTGTCTGTTGCCCGTGGAAACAAGTGGTTTCAAATGGAAACCCTGCCATAAACAATAATTTAGCAAAGCTCAGTCATATTGTCTTTGTTCAGGTTGTCACACTGGGGGACTGATTCAGATCTCTGGCTGTTCTTACAGCTATTAGTGTTTGTGTAATGTTTAGCGAATACCTTTTTAAATGTGTTTCTATTTATGTTGGTGAGCTTCAGCTTACAAGCACCTTTTTGTCAGTGCAGTTTTTGGCTTTTGCTGCCACAGATTTCAAGACATTGTTGCTCGTTTACAGTAATGAAATAGTGGAATCTATTATATCATCCAATCTGGAGTATATCTTTAAGACTGTTAAAGGGAAGATGAATTAGTTCTGAATTAAATGTCAGTGTTATCTTTAGAGATTAGATCAGATTACTGTCAACTACCGTATAATGTACAAATAGATTCAATTCAACTTTTCAGAATGAGGGTAAACACATGCAGAAAATTTCCAAAATGCAAATGTGTATTGTTGACTTCTCTAATGATCACATGGCATTTTACAGGTGGCCGTAGCAAACTGTACATACTATACATACACAGATACAGCTCAGCTATGGAAAGGAGGATGCAGAGGAACTTTGGTGTATTGAAGCAGTCCATCTGGTTGGCTCACTGGGACACTGTTTCATCCAGCGTGACATTTTCTAATCCAAATCATGTTTTATGCATGCCCTCTGTTTGGGACTGGGAGATGAATTACAGGGATTTCTGTTGATACAAGGACTGTGTGTGTGTGTGTGCGTGTGTGCGTGTGTGCGTGTGTGCGTGTGTGTGTGTGCATTCGCATAGTTTCACCATGTGTTAGAGTCTTGAAGACAGAAACATAGACACAGTCTCAGGTGCATCAGATGTGATGCGCTATAGAAGAATAGAAAGTGGTTCCTGGAAATGCAACTGAATTATACCAGCAAAAGACCACGTCGCCCACATTAGAGGGAATCAATAGAAAGCACACATTAGATTCAATCAATACCGGACACAAGCCAATATACTCATTTACTTTTCATTCTTTTGCATACATAAGCTCACGCACAGTCTCTCAATCTCTGTCTCTGAAGCTGTGAGACTTACCTTTCACTCACACTCACAGACATAATGTCTCCCTGTTTCTCTCTCTCTCTCTCTCTCTCTCTGTCAATCTCCTGCTCTCTCAATCTTTAGAGATTTACAACTTCCCTTAAAATAAAGATGCCTCTGTGTATGCCTCACATCAACCTTCAAAGCCTGGCCTTCTGGTTTTAGCCACCCACCATCGCTCTCAAATAGATTT
This sequence comes from Sander vitreus, assembly GCF_031162955.1. NCBI lineage: Eukaryota > Metazoa > Chordata > Actinopteri > Perciformes > Percidae > Sander > Sander vitreus. The sequence goes on from NC_135855.1 coordinate 21,732,433, forward strand.
ATTTGAATATTTGTATGAGGAAAATTTTCGAGGTTTCCATGATGATATCATCTGCTGAATGGAACATCAGACTGCTGCTGATTCAAAGAGGGCCTCAGGGGATTGTTTCTGGCTGACAGTGGGACTTTTAGTCAGTCCATATGTATGATCAGCTTTTCCTATATTGTATTTTATGTGGTTCATTCAGGGCGGGGGGGGTATTCTAAAAAATATTAAGCAGTGAGGTAGCCTGGCACTCAAGAATGAATCGAACAATCAAATGTTATTTAATTATGACTGAGATTTGAAAACGGTTTCTCAGACTCTGAGAAGTAGTTTGAATATGCAATCTAATCACAGTTTTGAAGTGTTGAAAAGACTTGAAAGCATTTGTAACTGCATCAACTGTTTAGTTTGTGTTTCTGTCCACTTTTCTGAGTGAGACAAGGGAACAAGCTTGCTTTCCCTTTCCAGTGTATATTTTTCTCATTTATAAGAGAGTTTTTTTTTTCCAGTATATGCATTAATCAAAATCAGTTTGTGTTAGGCTATGTTCCTATCATGATCATGCCAAAAGAAGGGGAGGAGGAGACCTATTATGCTTTTCTATATTTTTTGTGATGATGTTACGTCAGATGTTCATACTAAATTTGGCCAAAGCTTTAAATAAGGTAGCGTATTTAAAAGAAATCCCTGTGAGCCAAAACCTCAGATTACACGCTGTTCTGAACGCTCTGGTTTAAAAAAAGAAATCTACTCTCGGCTCGGTATGACATCACACTACTGCAGTGGTTACAGTACATACACTGCTATATTTAGCAACATGCCAACCCCAGGTAAACCTGTTTCTTGGTTTCAGATGTTAATTTCTCCACAGTTTCGGATCAGTCGATCACAGGTGGAGGAATCACAAAAACGAGGCAACAGCAGCTGAAAAGAAATGAAGCCACTGTTATGTAGTGCCTGCTATTAAACACAAGAAATATGTCTGTGTTGGAAAATCTGAAAAACATGAACACAAAGTTTGTTTATGCGCGTTGGGAAACGACCTCCCTGCTTGCCATGGCTTCTGTGTAGCAACATGGTCTTTTGGTTGATTTGTGTGTGATAAAAATATGCAAATATTCAATGCACAGACTGATACAGAGGTAAATGTCACTCATCAGTTGGCACATGTACTGCATGCCTGCTATATTATTAAGGCTGTGTGCTCTGCAGCTGTGTTTCGGTCAGTCTTACTTACACATGCAGACACAAGCCAGAGATCCATTTTCACATCAGTGTGTGCCTTCTGTGCCAGGACAATTATTATAATTACTAATACTGCTGGCCCTCTGTTACCAACAATAACATGCCTCTGGGTAAACTCTGTACAAATTCTGGACAGGAACAATTTAATTTGTTAAGATGATCTTATCATTTACTGTTTAATGGAAGGAAAATATACTTTTGTCTTCACAAAATGAATAAAGTTAGCCTCCCTCCCACATATATCTCCCTCATGGCCAAACTTCAAAGTCCTCCCTTCAGCATTAAAAACGAAGCAGGGTGCTATGCTTACACCTGTTCCTCAGTGGAGTGGCTTGTTCCATTTACTTCCACCTTTTCATCACACCAGCTGATATGCAGGGTAGCACTATTAACCACAGCGGCTCTTTAACAGTCTGATTCCCAGATATTTATCTCTTAGCAACTTCCGTCTGGTGTCAGAGTGGGAATCAGTGCCTTGCTCAAAGGCTTCATCCTCAGTTAGACTAAATGTCTCCCTAATTACTGTGATGTCCAGCTCTGGTATACGGTGATAATTGCTAAACTAGGAGGATTGGTGATGCAGGTTGTTTTTCTTCAGCAAATTGTTATGCTTTAGATATCACAAAAATTACATTATGGGATAAATTACGAAACCCCAAAAAGAACATGGGTCTCCTGAGACGTGAGACACTACACCGTCTTTCTTTTGTAGTCTGTCTCCGTTTGATGGGGGAAGACCAGGGTTTTTCTCGTGTAGTGGAATTATAATTCTGTCATTTGCAGCAACAGAGCTGTGTAGGAGGGACATCTGACTTTACTGCCCACTTCAGTACAACACACACTGTTGTCAACATGCTTCTCAGTAATTTAAGTAATATTTTATTTTATTTCACTTTTTACAGAGCAGAATAACAAACTTCTTTAGTACATAAGTTATCAGTATAGAATACATTATATTACATTATATTCTTAATGCTAGTCCTCCGTCTATTGAAGCATCCCTGGTGGTCTGTGACATGGTGGAAGAAACACTGTGAGGGATCGATCTGTTTGGAATTTTATGAAATCTGATTTCTTTTTACCGTTCTGTCAATAGTTTGTTTCTGTTCGAGTCAAAATGAAACACCTTTGTGACTTGACATTTTTCAAAGGGCATATCACTGGAGAATGCAATCAATGTTTCATTATGTTTTTAGTAAAGCAGTCGCAGTAGGCCTTGATGCTGTCAGTTCTAGAGAAGAATAAAGTCAAGTTCTCCCATATTTATTTTATAAAATAAATATATATATATATATATATATATATATATATATATATACACACACACACACACACACACACACACACACACACACACACACACACACACACACACACATATATATAATATAATATTTTATATATATATAAATATATTATATATATATAAATATAATATTATATATATATATTATATTTATATATATATATATTATAATATATATATATATATATATATATATATATATATATATATATATATATATATATATATATATATATATATATATATATATATATATATATATATATATATATATATATATATAGTGATCAGGTAAAATGGGCCATCAGGTAAAATGGGCCATTTAAGGTTTGGGGGTCCCAGCCCCTCTGGAATTTAGAGCCAATGACTGCAAAGGATTTCAACCTGTTGTCATAACTGTGCTTGACAAGTAACAGGTGATTTGATTGGTTTATGGTTGCTATGGTGGGCGGGGCAATAATTAAAATTAAGACTGCACCAGAACAGGTGAGGAGAAAGGAATGCAGAGGAAATGAGAGGAGACAGAAAGAGAGAAAAGAGAGGAGGAGCAAGGACCAGAGAGGAAAAGATACAAAGATAAAACAGGGAGGGAAAGGAAGGCCAAACAACTACAATCTGTGGAAAGAGGAGAGGATGAAGGGGGCCTTAGATGAATAGGAGGGGAAAAAAAGCAGGGCAAGAGAAGCAAATCACCTTGCAAAGTCTGCAACACCCAATATGGTGACCCAAATGACCCTAAGGCTACTGAGGAATGGGTAACATGTGATCCATGTTCTGCCTGGTTTCATGAGAGCTGTGGTGAAGAGAATGGTATCTGTGATGACGATGGTTTCATTTGCAAAGACTGTGTTTGAAAAATGTTTCCATCACACACAAACATATCATTTATCAATTTTGAATGTGAATTTTTGTAATTTGCATATTTCGTTCTAAATGTGTTGTACACACACACACACACACACACACACACACACACACACACACACACACACACACCACTGACATCAGTTCACTGATCTATGCTGTTCCAAAATGGACTTTTTTTAATTGCACATTTGAATATGTGGGTTTGCACCCAAAATGTTTTTTTTTTTTTTAATGGCACATGAATGTGTTTGTTTAATGCAGTTTAAATGTTATGTGGCTGTATAAGCAACTGTGTTTTAAAATTAAAATTGATGATAAATTGCTATTTCCCTTTGCAGTTTGACTGGCCCATTTTACCTGAAACTGCTCATGCAAAAAAAGTTTCAAGAACTGTAGGGCCTAAATAATTATATTTGATTACATAATTTCAACACAAAATTATCAAAAATAGTCATTATTAATCATAAAAACACATGGAAAAGGCATATATGGTATTGTATTATTGTCCCAAACGATTTACCAAAAAGTAAATGATTTAAAAGTAAAAGTAAACGATTTACCATTTGAATTAAGTGGCCCAATTGGGCCACTTAATTAAAATTTCTTAATGTATATAGCACCGTACAAGGCAAAAAGGCGTGTGGTGATAAAAATCTAGACTCAGAGGTTTTTAATTGATTTTAACCTATAGGTTTTCAATATGTCAATTTTGAATGGCTTTTCACAAATATTGATAAGATATGATATTAATGGACATGGACAATTAGCCTGAAATGAAAACAGTTGAACAATCTATAATTATATATATATATATATATATATATATATATATATATATATATATATATATATATATATATATATATATACACACACAGTACTGTGCAAAGGTTTTAGGCAGGTATGAAAAAATGCTGTAAACTAAGAATGCTTTCAAAAATGGAAGTGTTAATATTTTCATCAATTAACAAAATGCAGTGAATGAACAGAAGAGAAATCTAAATCAAATCAATATTTGGTGTGACCACCCTTTGCCTTCAAGACAGCATCAATTCTTCTAGGTACACTTGCACAAAGCTTTTGAAGGAACTAGGCTGGTAGGTTGTTCCAAACATCTTGGAGAACTAACCACAGATCTTCTGTGGATGTAGGCTTCCTCAAATCCTTCTGTCTCTTCATGTTATCCCAGACAGACTCAATGATGCTGAGGTCAGGGCTCTGTGGGGGCCATGCCATCACTTCCAGGACTTCTTGTTCTTCTTTACACTGAACATAGTTCTTAATGACCTTGGCTGTGTGTTTGGGGTTATTGTCCTGCTGCAGAATAAATTTGGGGCCAATAATACGCCCCCCTTATGGTATTGCATGATGGATAAGTATCTGCCTGTATTTCTCAGCATTGAGGACACCATTAACTCTGACCAAATCTCCAACTCCATTTGCAGAAATGCAGCCCCAATCTTGCAAGGAACCTCCCCCATGCTTCACTGTTGCCTGCAGACACTCATTATTGTACCGCTCTACAGCCCTTCGGCGAACAACCTGCCTTATGCTACAGCCAAATATTTCAAATTTTTGACTCAAAAGTCCAGAGCACCTGCTGCCATTTTTCTGCACCCCAGTTCCTATGTTTTTGTGCATAGTTGAGTTGTTTGGCCTTGTTTCAATGGCGGAGGTATGGCTTTTTGGCTGCAACTCTTCCATGAAGACCACTTCTGGCCCGACTTCTCCGGACAGTAGATGGGTGTACCTGGGTCCCTCTGGTTTCTGCCAGTTCTGAGCTGATGGCACTGCTGGACATCTTCACATTTCGAAGGGAAATAAGCTTGATGTGTTTTTCATCTATATATATATATATATATATATATACAGTCAGGTCCATAAATATTGGGACATCGACACAATTCTAATCTTTTTGGCTCTATACACCACCACAATGGAGTTGAAATGAAACGAACAAGATGTGCTTTAACTGCAGACTTTCAGCTTTAATTTGAGGGTATTTACATCCAAATCAGGTGAACGGTGTAGGAATTACAACAGTTTGTATATGTGCCTCCCACTTTTTAAGGGACCAAAAGTAATGGGACAATTGGCTGCTCAGCTGTTCCATGGCCAGGTGTGTGTTATTCCCTCATTATCCCATTTACAAGGAGCAGATAAAAGGTCCAGAGTTCATTTCAAGTGTGCTATTTACATTTGGAATCTGTTGCTGTCAACTCTCAATATGAGATCCAAAGAGCTGTCACTATCAGTAAAGCAAGCCATCATTAGGCTGAAAAATCTAAACAAACCCATCAGAGAGATAGCAAAAAACATTAGGTGTGGCCAAATCAACTGTTTGGAACATTCTTAAAAAGAAAGAACGCACCGGTGAGCTCAGCAACACCAAAAGACCCGGAAGACCACGGGAAACAACTGTGGTGGATGACCGAAGAATACTTTCCTGGTGAAGAAAACACCCTTCACAACAGTTGGCCAGATCAAGAACACTCTCCAGGAGGTAGGTGTATGTGTGTCAAAGTCAACAATCAAGAGAAGACTTCACCAGAGTGAATACAGAGGGTTCACTACAAGATGTAAACCATTGGTGAGCCTCAAAAACAGGAAGGCCGGATTAGAGTTTGCCAAACAACATCTAAAAAAGCCTTCACATTTCTGGAACAACATCCTATGGACAGATGAGACAAAGATCAACTTATACCAGAGTGATGGGAAGAGAAGAGTATGGAGAAGGAAAGGAACTGCTCATGATCCAAAGCATACCACCTCATCAGTGAAGTATGGTGGTGGTAGTGTCATGGCGTGGGCATGTATGGCTGCCAATGGAACTGGTTCCCTTGTATTTATTGATGATGTGACTGCTGACAAAAGCAGCAGGATGAATTCTGAAGTGTTTCGGGCAATATTATCTGCTCATATTCAGCCAAATGCTTCAGAACTCATTGGACGGCGCTCACAGTGCAGATGGACAATGACCCGAAGCATACTGCGAAAGCAACCAAAGAGTTTTTTAAGGAAAGAAGTGGAATGTTATGCAATGGCCAAGTCAATCACCTGACCTGAATCCGATTGAGCATGCATTTCACTTGCTGAAGACAAAACTGAAGGGAAAAATGCCCCAAGAACAAGCAGGAACTGAAGACAGTTGCAGTAGAGGCCTGGCAGAGCATCACCAGGGATGAAACCCAGCGTCTGGTGATGTCTATGCGTTCCAGACTTCAGGCTGTAATTGAATGCAAAGGATTTGCAACCAAGTATTAAAAAGTGAAAGTTTGATTTATGATTGTTAATCTGTCCCATTACTTTTGGTCCCTTAAAAAGTGGGAGGCACATATACAAACTGTTGTAATTCCTACACCGTTCACCTGATTTGGATGTAAATACCCTCAAATTAAAGCTGAAAGTCTGCAGTTAAAGCACATCTTGTTCGTTTCATTTCAACTCCATTGTGGTGGTGTATAGAGCCAAAAAGATTAGAATTGTGTCGATGTCCCAATATTTATGGACCTGACTGTATATATATATAATTATAGATTGTTCAACTGTTTTCATTTCAGGCTAATTGTCCATGTCCATTAATATCATGTTATCAATATTTGTGAAAAGCCATTCAAAATTGACATATTGAAAACTATAGGTTAAAATCAATTAAATACCTCTGAGTCTAGATTTTTATCACCACACGCCTTTTTGCCTTGTACGGTGCTATATACATTAAGAAATTTTAATTAAGATATAAAGTGAGAAGCCTTTAAAATGAGTAGTGAGTCTGTAATCAGAATTTATAATTCAGTAACATGCACAGCACTGCTTTTAAAGGATATTAAATGTAAGTCAATTGTTATTTATCATGCAGGAAAATTATGTCATCTTTGGTTTGGTTATTATAACACATCAACCTTTCATTTAAAACATATTTTTTATATACAGTATACATGAAAGAGAAAGGTCTTTATTTCTCTGTTGGCTTTCACTGCCGTTTAATCTTCCTCCTGGTTTACTTTGGCACTCTACCACTGAACTCAGTGATGTGAGGCTTTTTTTTTTTAGACGTACAATAAATAATTAAGGCAAGATGCTTGATAGCCCTTACTATAATAGTGACTCCACTGTTTGAATAGTCTGCTTACATAAATAACATTTTATGCAATGCTGAATGTTATATTACAGCTTTAGTGGCACAATGTCTGATCAGCACATATGAGTTATGACCTTGGTAGAATGAACAAGGTACTGTAAGCATCAACACATTACACATTTTGTGTGTGTGTGTGTGTGTGTGTGCGCGCCCTTCAATGCATGTGCGTATTTCAGAATGGTTTGGTGCATTGAATGTCCTAAATCCATGTGGATATATAATAGTTATTGGTGCAACACATGGACGATGAAATGCAGCAAATAAAAGATTTAGCTTGAGGCTGTTTTGCAGGGAGTCGGTAGATGGGGAGATGCTTTCATACGTACCCAGAAGCAATAGATTTCCCCCAAATAATTGTCAGGATTGTTTCAGATGATTTCACTTTCTTGAAATCAGCACACGTCTTGGATCACACTTAAAGGATATTTTTTGTTAGAGTTGACATGAATCGACTCCTTGTAAAGCTGTTTTGTCACAAGGAAGCCGCTGGGTTTAACTGTCTATAGATGGACTCCTGAATAACCCTGGGAACACAGTGAGTGATGTGTGTTTGTGTGGTGACAGTGAAGGGCGGCAGACGGAGGGCGGAAGCAGATGTGTGTGAGAGAGGTTCAGAGCTGTGGCACTATCACAGGGTGCCTTTGTCTGGCTGTGGAGAGTGTTGAATTAAAGGCTGTTAACACTAGTCTGCACAGTCATATGCTAATGCCTCTTACTCTGGGAGAATAAATAAATTATGGTCCAGAAAACACATCTGAGTCCCTGCTTTACATGCCTCATGCAACACAAACAGTGTGCAAGAGAGAAACGGAGAGTGTCAGAAAAAGAAAGAGTGTAGTAGAGAGGGAGGGGTGGCACTGTACAGAAATAGCGTAGAAGGAACATCAAAGAGGCAAGACAAAGGGGACTTTCTTTAACATTTTTTACTTAAGGCTTTGCACTGGATGCTGCTGTAGGTGATGCTTTATGAGAGATAATAAGAGATAGATTTGGGTAGAGAAGCACAGAGCGAGATTTCGACAGAGAGGAAGGAAGGGAGGGGGCGAGGATTTAAAGGGCAAGAAACGGAGGGAGATTTAGATAGATCCTAGTGAGAGCGAGGGAAGAGAGCCAGCACAGAGCAGGAGCAGAGGAGGTGGATGGGAGAAGAGGAGAGGCATTGACTGGAAGTGTACACATGGGAGAGAAGAAAACGCTTATTTCATGTGCTCGGTGTGCACAACTGAGGAGTGCGGCTGTCTGTCTGGATTGTTAGTCATTTGCTGCCCCACGGCTAGAGGACATACAAAGAAACACAGGCAGGCTGGGGAATACAGGGCTGTGTGCAGAGGATGAACAGGACGATGTGGGCTCTCTGGCTGTGATCGCTGTCCTCAGACCCCGTAGCCACTTGCACTGGTGCTGTTGCAGGCCGTTAGCCTTGCAGTTAGGCAGCAGCGGTCAGAGTGATTGATACAGAATGAGCTCCAAGCACTACTCCGACTGGATTCCCTACAGGTACTGTACCACATGCCTGAGAACACAGGAGAAAGGGCACAGTGTTCATCTTTTGAAGCAGTGTGTTTGTGTCTGTGTATCTGAGCGGGTGTTCAGTAATGTGAGTGTCTGACAAGGAGATCAAATATAGGTTTTACAGTGTAGACTGATACAGGTGCCATTGGCACAATAAAAGCAAACAATGCGGATGGAAACTGGATTTATAAGGGATAATACTCTTGTTTTTGCTAATATGACCATGTTTAGTGGAAAAAAAAATTCTATTGTTCATGTGTAAAACTGCAGATGATTTGATTCAGAAATAGTGCTGTTTTATTAGATTCAAAAGAGTTTAATTGGAATGTCATTATAAATGTAGGATGTCGAATCACATTTATGGAGTACATAGTTTCACTTCGTTGTTTCACAGAGGAAGTTCCTGCCTTTGTGTGTGAATGTGTGAAAAACTGATATGCATCGCTTGATGACGGGAATATAATCCTGCCATTTGTAGCAAAGTCTTTTTTGTAAATAACAAAAAGTGTGAGCATTTATGAGCCTTCAGTATTTTGCTGTAAAACCTATATCTGCTTTCATTATTTCAAGTGCAGTACTAACGCTGCTGGCTCTTTCCTCTGATTGAATACCCATTGTCATGGTTTCCCTACTTACTTTGATGCTAGTGGCTCACGGTTGCCATAAGTTACGGTGAATTTCAGAATGAAATTAAACTTCTGAAAAAAGATTAACAAGGTTAATACAAAAGCGTTTTATGAAGCCATTAAACAAACAGAAATGTATTATTCATGACTGATGCAGAAGTGGGAAGAACAAACTGTATTTATTGGGTCATTCTACATTTTGGCCTTCTCACCCCATCACTTTTTTTTCTAGAAAAAACGCGCAAATGCTGATTTTAATGGTGGACAGTGACATAATATAAACAAGACATTTACCACTCTCAGTGTCCAAAATTGTCTCTTGAGTATGCCATTTGAGTGTCAGTGAGAGGGCTGGGACAGAGAGATTGGTGGTTCCTCAATGAGCAGTTTTTCCTTATCAAGTGAAGCTGCCATGAAAAATGCATGGGCCTCTGTGCAGACTTGAAGGAGACAGCTGCACTGTGTGGCTCTCTCATCTCATTAGAGATATACTGTGCACAGAAATTGACAAAATGAAAGGAAAAAAAGCCCACAAACACACACTTCCACAAAGAAACAGCATTTTTTTTTAGAAGTTCTTCTCTGTAGGGAGCAAATTCAACAGATTAGCATTTCAGTACTGGAAAACTTGTGCAAGTCCTTTCTGTTCTTCTGTTCTTCTCTGACGTGGGGACCCAGTGGAGGACGGCAGAAATTGTAAGCTCTTGACAAAAGAAATGCTGAAATTGGTATATAGTCAAAGAGGCATTTACAATTGTTTCACATTACTTTTTCAGAAAATCTTATCTGAGGGCGTTTTAATGCCATGATCTGTATCCGTTTTTTTTAATTTGCTTTATTATTGACTTTACTGACAAGGTCAGTTTGGGTTGTTGCAATACTCATCAGACACATTTTCTCACAATTGAATTTGGTGCATTGCACCATGCAAATGAAAATTAAACATGCTTTTGTGTGCATATTGGATTGTCCTCCATTGTTGCCAGGTGCTGCTGCAGAACCATTAGCCAGTGACGGTCACACATATTAAACCTGGTAAAGCATATGAAACTATTTTAAAGTGTGAAGAGGAGTCTCAGTGACCGAGTCAAATCCTTTCCTCCCCGGTAACCCAAATTCACTTGTGGCTGGCTGAGTTAATTAAAAATCCACTATTTTTGTGTCCAAATCAAAAAACATGTTTTAATGTTGACGAGGATTCAATTTACATCTAATAGCATTATAATGCTAATTTGATAAGAAGAGATCAAAATCAGTCCTGAATTTCACAGCACCAGCCTGCTGTCTTGAACTTGACATATAAGGTACAGTTTATTGTAAATATAGTGCTTGTGTAACAGCACAACCAAAATCTGAATCTAAAATGTTGGCTATTCAAATGGTTGCAATAATGTAAAAACATAATACATACATATATAAATACATTTTTATTTAAAAATGGAAGAAAAAAAAAAAACAGAGGCCAAAAAAAGTATAACGAATCAGAATATTTTCCTTCAAACATAATCAGATAAATCAGATAACTAACAACCACATTGTTCAATGACCTCAAAATATAGCCTAATTTAGATGCTCAGTTTTGATTGATAAAGGCTTTGCACATTTAGATCCAATAAGGTAGCCTATTTAATGATAAATATATAAGCTTTCGTTCGATATTCACTTGACCTGAGGATAATCTAGTAACACCTTGTACAGAGCCATCCCTCTTCAAACTTGATCTTTTTGTCCATCTTGCACTTTAGTGTTGTTCTCTAATGGATTATGAAGCTTCCAGTGAACCTCACTATCGGCGTGTTGCAGAGCAAGAGTGACCAGAGACTCTCCACAATAACAAGCTGTTTGACCTCCACAGCTCTGTTTGTGTCATTATCTTCCTGTCTGATGCTTATTCATACACTGATTACGCTGATTGCAGACATGGAGTGCTTTGTTTGTCTGTATATCTGACAGAGAGTGGGAGGTAAATACATTTTCATTGCATCTGTGTGGGCCTTTGTCGTCTAACTAGAGTCGTAGTGCAGAGATGCAGGTAGACTGACTATTCATTGATCTTACATGCTGTAGCTGCAGGACTGACTCTCCACTGTCACAGTCACTGTCACATTCAAGCTCTTGACAGAAGAGTATAAATTGCTCATAAACCATGTTGACAAACCACCTGTTAGCCTTATATATTTTGCACCAGTAAGATTGAATAGGGAAATGAAAACAGATTTGCCGCAGTTGGCATTAATCAAGCTGAGAGACAACCAATTGAAAGTAAAAAATGGAACATTCTATCGCAAATACAACATTGGAAATACATTCTACTTTTAATCATGTTGTAACTATCAGCCCTGCAGTTACTAGTCAGCATTGCGAAATACACCAAATTAACACCTACATGACCATTTATCATTTGGATGTCACATTATTTATACATCATCTTCGGGCAGTATGCATGAAAGGTTTGAAATTGTTGAGAGTAAAACAATGGCTGTTAAAACGTACACAGATTACTCACAAAGTAATAGAAAATAAAATAAGAAAGTTTTTCATTCATTAAGAACATGCAGAAAAAGTATTAGTTGCCTGTGCCATATAAGCTGCATATGTAACACAATATCCTCTAAAATAAGCAGTGTAAGGAAAGACTTTGCCACAATCTTGATTTGCATGTAAAAAACATAATGCCTGCAAAACAACATCATTTCAGTAATAGTTAGGAGTGCTGGAAGAACAACATAATTTTCTCATTTAACACACATCAGCAGACAACTCCTTCAACTTTCAGCCTCTCCTCTTCTGCTGTAGCTTATCCTCTCCAACTCTTCTGGAGAAAACCTCTCATTGCCCTCTAATTAGGAACCCTCAAGGTTTCTCAGGGATCTCCAAGATGCCCGGCCACGCGAGCTGAAGGAACAATCAGTGACTCTGTCGGCTGTGATTAAGAGCTCAGTCGGTGAAAAGGGAGGACTGGAAACAGAAAGCGAAGAGCCAATCACTTGTGCTGGATAAATATCCTGTTTTTTTTTTTTTAATGAGAGTGATTAATCAATTCACCTTTAGTAGATGCAGTTTATTGGAGAGCAGATGAAAAGGCAGCACAGTGGGGGCCCCCAGTAAAATTCCGGTAGGGTTTGATGTACCACAGCAGCAGGGAGCTGTGAGCTTCACCAACCCCTGATGTTTATAGTAGGTGAAGTTTGTGTAGTTCAACAGGCAGCTCAAACATGTATGATTCAAACCGGGTTTGGCTCTATCACAGAGAAAATGTACTAAAAACGTACAATAGCGCAAATGCAAGCAAAGGTCTCATGTGGAAATGAAGTGCTGTTGCCGGCATGGATACAAAGCTTAACACTCGTTACTGAGAAAGACTGGCATCTGTCAGATTTATAACTTTGTTTGTGGAGGACACGTTGTCACAAATACATTCATAATTGAATTTGTTGTCATTTTGCTGCGGCTGATCTAGATATAGTTGTTTACCTTAGCCGAAGTTTAACTGATTCTTCCGAAACAGACAGATGAACACACTCCCACACCAACACACCAACACACCAGTTTAAAGCTGTCCAATCAGGAAACACTGGAAGAGGAAGGTTACAGTTAACAGCTATGTTAATGAAAAATGTAAACTACCTGTTTTTTTGTTGTTGTTTTTTTTTAAGTTAAACTGTGTTTGATGACAAATAATATAGCTGTTTAATAAAAGTAAGGAAGCAGGAAATAACCTCATTATTCTGTTCTCAGTTCAACGATTGTTTCCTCTCCCTAAATATCAAGTAATCCTTGATTACCCAACCTTGGCAGACATTTCACAAACTCAAGAAACAATTGGTCTATTAATCGATTAGTGTACCGAAAGAATATTAATCAATGTTGATTCTGATATTTGATTTATTCTTTCAGCAATCCATAATTTGTGCTTCTCAAATGTAAGTTTTGCTCTCAGCTGTTTCATTTTTTGGGGGGCATTTTAGGCCTTTATTTTATAGGACAGCTAAAGTCAGAGAGGGGAGATAGATGGGGAATGACATGCAGCAAAGGGCCACAGGTCAGAGTTGAACCTGTGGCTGCTGTGTCAAGGATTAAACCTCCTCCTCTATATAAGAACATTCGCCCTACCAGGTGAGCTATCCAGGCGCCCTCATTTTAATGTAAATTTGGGTTTTATGACTGTTGGTCAGACAAAGCAAAGCTATACTTAGATACTGGTAAATTGTGATGACCATTTCCCACTATATTTACTGCAAACAGTTAATTGATTAATTGTAAAAAAACAAAAATAAAATGATATTAAAAATAGCTGCAGCCCTGTTCTCATGTGGCTACATGTGGAACATGTGGCAAATGTTCTTTACATTCTACACAATGTGATGTGATTACATGTTCTGTACGTAGTTATTATACTGTAACTTGGATTTTGATTCTATCTCTGGGCAATTAGTTACTATAATGTTTGTCTCTTTACGTTAATGTTTGCATGTTTATAAATTATCATATAAAGAAGGCAGCTCTTGAATATATCTGTATATATTCTTTGACAGTCACTTACTATTCTGTGGTGAAGAGGGAATCAGTGACCAACTTTCTTATAATCATTTCATCAATGTTGCTTGTGTGCTACACTGACCTTTGGCTATTTGCTTAGGCCAGGGGCATTATGTCAGGGTGCAGTCAATACTGGTTTTGTTGTAGAGAAAGATATCACCCAGTTGTTGATGCTGAGATCAGGTGTGTGCTTGATATTGTGCCATCTATTGTGTGCTGTGCTGCTGGGGTGTAATGGTATGCTTCCTCCATTATTTCCTTTTGTCCTTGCTTTCTCTTTGCATTACATCATATATTAAATGTGTTGCAGAGGACACAAGCATGCTTTATATATATAATATATATATATATATAATATACATATACAAAAGTTCAATGTACACATGGATAGTATAGCATCTGTCACATTTTTCACATTCCTCTGAAACACTACAGGGTAAACTGCTGAAAGACACTTACACTAGTATGACTGAGGGGGTGATTACTGTATGTCCATTTATCTAGTTTGTGGTGATACCGTACACACAAAGTCTCTTTCATCTATCAAAAAAGTGTGTAGGTGAATCAGCTGCTGCTTAGTTAGCCCACAATTATAAATGTGCCTCAAAGGGCTTTTGCAATCTGTACAGCATATGCCACCCACCCTAATTAGACCCTCTGTCTCTGCCTTTGTTGAGACATACGCTGCTGTTCATATGTTTACTGGTATTGTTTCCTAAGAGTGAACCATGGATTCAAGTTATAACTTAATCTCTGTTGACATACTTGAGCAGATCTGCACGTGTACCTCCAGTCACAGTCACTCAAAGCTTCTTCTTTTTTTACGCCTTCTTGTCACGTTTGCTAAATCCCAGCTGCATCATTTTTTTTTAAAGCTGTGTGGATGTGCAAATTGACTTACAGAGCATTTAATGGAATATTGAACATTTCATAATCTGACTACTGCGGGGAAAAACATCCTAAAATCAAATTATGGGTATCCACGAAATAAAGCAGTGTCTCAAAGAAAGGAGGAGTGAGTTTAGTAAAGGGGACATGGTTGAAGAAGGATCTCTGTAGCACATTTCTGGTAAAACTCAGGACATCTTTGCTACAAGTCAGCAATGGAAACCAAGAATCTCTCAAACTGTTCCTCTTCTCTCACTAATGATCTGGGCCAGCTTTATACTATGTCTCTTTTTTCTCTTTTTTCTGGACACTATGACATCATTTACGGCATCATGTTAAAGTGATGCCTTTGATTCTGTTGCTGTTGTATTCACTAAGAAGAAGCTAACTGAGCCCCTCTGGCTTTTACAGTGTTACTGAAGGGGAGTTTTTTTAAGGGCTGTATCTATCAAAGTACACATGCTCTCATTAAACTGCTTCGGTGCCTATTTGATGAGCCACCCAGAGGATATAAACACCTTTATCCAAGATGCTATGACAGTGTTGTTAGCTCTGCAGCACTTTCCTCTTTTACACTTATGCTGCAACTGTGTGTTTTAATCGACTTTGTATCTGAAGCTATGTTGTATTGTGCTGTACACATTCTCCTGTGTGTCTTGTCCATAATATCATGTATATTTTGTCTTTGAAACATATTTTGATCAAGATTTGATGTTGATGTAGAGTAAATAAGTGGAGGGTTTACGTGTGGCTGGCTATTTTATATTCATTACATGCATAAGATACAGTAAGTTAAAAAAAATATGCATCAGATAAGTGAATACAATCCATTCAAGATAAGTCTTTTTGTTACTCATGCCAAAATATAAGACTAGAAAATCTTCCCTAATACTTTTAATCCTTCTGTAGTCCTACATTGTTGTAGTTCAAGATAAGAATGCACAAAGATAATATAAAAACACCTTTTATACAATTGATATACTCATTTGGGTTTTCAGGGAATAATGAGTTGTGGAGGAGTAATCACAGCAGTAAGGATACTTTAGGTCTTAATGTGAAACCAAAATGTCTTGCTGCAGAAACAAATTCTTTCCTGAAGTCAACAACAAGATTAATTACCAAATACTGTATATTAAAGGCAATGCAGCTGAAATACAGTCAGATACTGTACGTATCCAACCTCCTGCTGCGATTTCAGAGTACCAAGTCAATGAACTTAAGCAGTTTGGAGAATGTCTTTATAAAATTATAAACATCATTAACAGCTGAGGAGTACTTTTCGGCATTTTAACACCACTCTCTCTTTTCGCTCTTTTCTTTGCAGCACTTTAGACGATGAGGGCACCAACCTCCGACAGCAGAAACTGGACAGACAGGTAGGTCTTTGCTGTTCTTTCAAGCAGCTCTGATAATAGAGTAACACAGAGGCAAAATCAATTATAACAGCGCTGTTTTATCATGACACAAACTTCCTGTGCTCCATCATGAGGCCACATATGGTCTCATGATGAATCCTCAGCTAGGACTTGTTATCTCTCTGAGGGGAGTTCTAATGAGACAGTGTGTATACATTTTACAATAACATGCACAAAACCCAAAGCCAATCAGTATTAACTCAAGTGTTCTAAATGGTGACATAGGAATTATAGCCGTAGCCTTATTGATGACAACAAAGTCAATTATTCTTTGGATTAATGATTTATTCAGGTATGAAATATATTACTTCTTAATTTTACACTTTACTCACCTGGTTTCTGTTATTTTGGAAGACTGAGACAGTGTGATGTAAAAAAAAACATCTTTTCTTTGTTTATAAGTAACCTATTCGTCAAAGGGAGAGAAGCTTGCATTTCAAACCTGTGCGTCACCAACACATCAAAGCCTTATAGATCAAATCCATGCTGTGTAAATGTGCCTATTGTTATCACTGTCTTGGCACAGATGTGAGCTTTACAGGGGATACTGTATTGCTCCAGTGCTCTGTAGCCTGAATTCTCCACTAATAGAAACCTTCAATATTTGATGAGCTCTGGTTTGAAGACTTGCATATAGCTGACAGTAAGTCCAAATGAATAACTATATCCAGCCTCAGGTCAAAGTGGTTCAGGCAGCTAATCCTTATCCTACAATCCTACAATCTTCAGATTGTTGTCCTGACTTAACAGATGTATCTGCGTTATCGCCACTTGCTTTAAAACCCAACACTCTGCCTACGGTATGAAACTAGCTTACAAGAAAATCTGTGAAGTGAGAATCACAAACAACTTTAGTTTAAAATGGAAAGCTATTTTGTATACTGTATTATGTCTGAGGACTTGTGTTTTTCACAGGAACAAGTAGAATAAAGCTTTATTGCGTCTTGAAGATATTGACATGGTTTACTGATTATAATGCCTTAGTTCCACTGCATGGTTCGGTTTGGCTCGACTCGACTCACTTTTGGTACCCAGAGCTTTTCTCTATTTGGTTTTCCACTGAAGAAAGCACCCCCTCAGTGCAGGCATGCAGGAAATGCGGCATAAGTGAAGTGATCATACAATCAATCAACAATTAGCGGCTAAATTGTTACATAATCACTCAGTGAGGCAATTTTGGGTGTGAAATGTATCATGTATGTACAAAAACCTTTAAATGCTTGGTGACAAATACAAATAATCATACAAATAAAGACGTTGTTCTTTATTGTAGTAATTGGTGCTTTCTTCAGTGACTTCTGTGCCATTGTATTTTTATTTACTACTTACTTTATTCTGATAATGATGTAGGAGGGTGTAACATCCTCCATTTGCTGAAACTGTGCTTTTGTTATTTTTCTTTCTATCTGGGCATGTTTGTGTGCATGTACACCCGTGACCTCCACAACAGCGAGCACTCCTTGAACAGAAGCAGAAGAAGAAGAGGCAGGAGCCTCTGATGGTCCAGTCTAATGTGGACGGGAGATCTCGCACTCGTCGGACCAAACAGAGCGAGGAACAGGCTCCGCTGGTAGAATCCTACCTCAGCAGCAACAGCAGCACCATCTACCATGGTGAGTAAAGACTGGCACTCCTCTGGGACTCTGTTGATTCTGGAAGCTCAAACAGAGGGTTTAGGAAACACTGTGTGAAAAAATGAGCTCAGACTGCTCGTTTGATCAACCTGTCGTATTTACAGGAAGTATTTATTCTTGGGCTGAAAGAGATCATCGTTTTATGTTATGTTTATTTTCCCAATTATAACTGTACATTACAAGTAGCACATAGGCCAAACATATAACTATACAAGTTACAAAAAGAACAGTTGCTAACATTACCAATTTAACTTAGAGCCCATGTAGAACCAACTCAACATTCTGTACCATCAATTACAGGTGCTCACACTGTGCTGCAAATCTATCCACTCGAGAGCAGAAATGGTGTTAAGACTGGAATTGATGAGGTCTTATCTACACACAGAGACCGTGTCAGAGCAGCCATCCACTTTAATCTCCAGTTCTGAGGGCCAATTTCTGGGCTCAAGGCCATGAACTGTCACATTTCCCGCTGAGAAAAGAGAAAATGTATTGACAAAATGTTCCCCTGCACTATGCTGATATTCTGATGGAAAGTAGGAAAAATAATAATCACCTTACTTAGAGTGAATCTGAACTGTACTGCTGCATGGATGTTTAAAAATTAAATTACAATCTTTATCATTATAAGAATAATACATCTGCAACACATACTGTTATGTTTTGAATGATTTTTTAAAGATGCTTAATTCAGCAGTTCCCATTTCAGTAAACAAACATTTGTTAATAAAGGTATAACTTAAAACCAGTGGAACCTTTTTAAATGTTTGGCTTAACATTTATTTACTTATATTTTATTTAATATTGTTATTTCATGCCAGAGACTTAATAAACAACACTGATATGTATTACAGTAACTGTTATATAGTAAAACCTTATTTATATTATCTTTATACATAATGTTTCAAATTAGTTTTCTGTCAGTGTAATGTTAAACTGTGCTCAGCCCTCATTTCCATTTCTCTCCCTCTCTGTCCATCTGTTCTGATAACCCTGCATCATGCTGCTGGTCATTGCCATCCCTGTGTTTAGTGCAAGAAGCTGAACAGGAGGAGGTGAAGGTGATAGCGGACACACAGCCACCTCGCTCGGCCAAAAAGGGCAAAGCATCGGCCAGCTCCACTCCCCAGACGGGCAGCAACAAGAAGGAGAGGAAGGGGAAGCACAAAGGTCAGCCTACCAGCCTGCCTATTAAGGGCAGTCAGACATAGTCTATATAGTATAGATAGAAATGAGATGAATAGACAGGCACACTGCAAAAAAGATTGACACACTGACCGAATGAGAGAGTAGGTGGTGAGAAAAGGTGAAAGACAACAAAAAAGACAAAATATACATACATTTGACAGTATAAACACACCAAAAGCATTTTTGTATGTATTGCTAGTACAATTAGGATATTGTTTTTAAGAATATTTGTTCTTGGTCTTAACTTATTCATGTCTATATGTCTAAAAAAGTGATTTAAGTAATTAGAGGCAGGCCGCAGTATGAAAGAGAAGAGTCAAAATCCTTATTATCCAGCAGCTGCAACTGTCTATACAAACCCTCTTTGCAATCCTCACACAATGGTTTGCCTGCTGACTTTTCAAGCCACATTTGGCAACAAACAGCCAGCGAAGCTGCCCTCTTAGCCAATGCTGTGGTGCCATGCTTGTCAAAGCTCAACTGTGCATGATGATGTATGACAGTCTGAGTGCTGTCAGCCTGCTGACACGAACAAGTGGACAAGGAAGGAAAAACTGAGTGCTGAAAAGGGGTATTCCACCCACATCTACAGTGTTTCAAGCTTTGATTGTTTCCCTTTGATTCTATGATCTTTGACATTCACAGTGCGTTAGTTAAGACTGACACTATGCAGTGTGAGTGTACTGGTGTATATTTGTCATAAAATGTATAGAAACAAAATTGAACGAAACGATAATGAACTGATACACAAAGTCATACCATAATAAGCTAAGGTTTATAACAGCATCATTACAATATTTGTAAAACATCATTTTCTTACATATTACAGGTTTGTCATCTGATCTAGCGCAACACAGTAGATGCTCATCTTTGGAATGACTGTGTCCTAGAAATTTTTTTTTCCTAAATTAAAAAAGATTAATCAGGCCAGTAGCGCCAAACTCACTATTGATGGACCTGTCTGTCTCACTCCTTCTCTGACTTATTTTTACAAGCTAATATGCAATCAGCTGCATCAAGGCTACAGAATAGATGAGTACAGGTTGTTGAATTTGCTCAGAAAGAGTAATTCAAGCTGCTCCAATAATATGAAATCTACATCTGAAATGATTTAATTATCTACTATCTAACATAATATTAGACTGGTTCAACTTCATTGGGATAAAAAAATATGCACACCTCTTCTTAGCAAGGCTTCCAGCAGTTTAAATCTTGGAATGAAATACACAAGTTGTTTGTTTGACTAATCTGTCATACATATGTCAAAAAGAGTTACAATTTCTCCATGCACCTTCAGCCAAATTTCATCAATCAATGCCATCAAATTTCAATTATGAAAACATACCAACAGGAATGCAACATGCTTTTTCATAAGACACTGGATTTCCACATGCGCACCTTTGAGGGAAAGGAAATAAAGGACAATTGACCAAATTAGAAACCAACTGATTAGACTAGCTAATAATTGGGTTATAGGCCTACTCAACAAAAATATATTTTCAATATACACAGCAACACTGCACCAAATAAAAAACTGAACACTCTCATTTCTCATTTACAGTAAAACAGTGCTGTAGAATGTCCATCCATCCATCTTCGTCCGCCTTTCCGGTGTCGGGTCGTGCGGGGAGTAGCTCCAGGGGACCCCAAACTTCCCTGTAGAATGTCCATTTGCAGTATTCCCCTTCCCATCATCTTTGTTGTCAGTGGCGTAACGAGCCAACACCGGGCCCCTATGCAGGATTATCAAGGCGGGCCCCCCTACTACAGCACGTGATGACAGCGCAATGTCCACGAGTAGGCTACCATCAATAGGACAGGATAGGATCATAGAGAAACAGCATATAAGAGATGAGATGACTGACAAAATCAGGAGTAGCCTGGGCAGTCACACAAACACACAAGGGCAGTCCCTCCAGGATTTTGCGGCCTAAAATGCCTGATTTCACAGGAGCTTTTGTAAAAAATTGCGATAAAAGTTGCAATGTCTTGTATGTTTGTTGCAATGAAGTTGCAGAAGACAGTGAACGTTGCAAAAAAAGTTGCAATTTTTTTTGTATAGTTCTTTAAAAATAAAAAGGAAACTTGTTTTGGGGAGAATAATAATTATTACTATTAATTAATTACTCTGGGCTGAGTTTTCCTAGTAACCTTACCAAAAAGGCTCAGGATGCTGCAAATGTTGGTATAATATGAAAATGGCTGGTGGATTTAATACAAAAAATAATAATTTATTGAGTTAATCAAATATGAACATATATGTCACTGTCAGTGGCTTGTTGATCTTTTCATTGTTAGTTAATTCCCTACCTTGGCCACACACACACACACACACACACACACACACACACACACATTCATACGGTTTGACAAAGTACTTATTGGACTTTAACTTATCATTGCACTTACAATAACGAGCGTAGCTGTCCTCAATTTAGTTCATCGTGTCGTCTCATCTGCGTTTTTTCCTGCATCCACCGTGTGTAATTGTGTGTGTGTGTGTGCGCGCGTCAGTCGCGGGGGAAATGGAGCAGCAGCCCCGCCCGCCCGCTGCAGATAGCCGACAGTATTGAAACAGCAGCCGCTTCAGTGACTTTAGAGTGAAAAAACGTTACAGCTGCACTGATGTTAAAATGTATACAGGTTAGCAGGACGAGCTGAAATGCACGTTTTGTTGGTAAATGTGAGATGTTCGAGTCACACACACCTCGTCTTCATATCAGAAACAAGGAAATTAATTTGACCCGTTCTCACTCCTGCTTGGTCAGTTGCTGCATGTGGGACTGCTGGGGATTGTCACGAGTAATGAAAATGCGATAGGGGGCCCCAGCTGTCAATCAATATCTTTCAGTGATGCGGGCCCCTGATTGGTCCGGGCCTGTAAGCACCGCTTACCCTGCTTACCGATAGTTACACGTCTGTTTGTTGTATATTTTGCACTTCTACTGTATCAAGAGAAGAAAGTAGAGAAGAGCTTGTCAGTTGTTTTGAAGCTGAAACTGTGCTTGATTGCCTGAGGCAGCACGGACATAATGTTCTCTCCTCTTACACATTAGAAGCTAAATTAATAGTAAAGACAGTTAGCGAAACGATTACTTAAAACATAAGAACAGAGCACAGAACACCCACACATACATCAGAGCAGAGTTGGGAAAATGTTATCACATTTATTTGGGCAAGTGTTGAATACATGATGATTACAACTGCTTTGTTTTGCTTTGCTGGGATTCATTGTATTGTACTGTATGTTAACATGCGATAATGATTGTTGAACAGTAGTGCAGCTGTATTCTGATGGCGTCTGTCTTGTGGGATTGTGGCTCAGCAGCGATCGATGGCCTGGCTTCCCTGCAGGATGATGGTCAGATCCAGATCCTGACGGTGGGTCACCCCAGCACAGAGGAGGGCGAAGCAGAGCCCGTCATGAGCTGTACTCAGTCACAGAGTAAACAGGACCTGCGAGTCACCATGCTCAAGAAAGGTATACTGTCAGTGTTTAAGAAAGGTTCTGTCACTGCATCTGGAATAGCACAACCACGAGTCCACATATACACCCACTGCATTCTGGTCCATGCTGTGATGTCTTAGTAGGAGGGCGAAACAGACTGAATCATCTTAGAACTTGCAACTGCAAATAGAAATGCCATTTTCAGACCCAGTGTGTGAATGACATAACGTATGATGCTGACACATATTTGTTTCTAAAAAGATTTGAAAGTTACTGTAAACATTATTATTATTATTAATTATAATAGAAGTATTATTCCTTGGCAGTAAACAGAGATGTTGGACACTTATAAATCATGCTTTTTTGTGCCTTCACTGATTGGTACAGTGTTGTGTGACTGTAATTTAAATATTATATATATATATATATAATAGTATATCAAATGCATTGTATTGCATTGTGAGATGTTTAGCAAAAAGTAGTGTCTATGGACTCTATGTTGTTTGTTCTATTATGAGAACTTTCAGGACCCTATATAGCACTTATAATATACTTTACACTTGGACATCATAAAATGGCAGACATAAAGAGTGATTTCATAGACAGCTACAGTTTGTTTTGTTTTTGCTAAACTAGAAAGATATTTTGGAAGGAAATCAATCATTCAGTTTTAGGCTTAAATGTAAATGATGATAGTGACATTTTGGCTGTGTGAAAATAATTGTTGCTATCTTGTCATGACACTATAGTTTACTCTTTGAAGTAATTATTATACCATACTTTTATTGAGATTTATATAATTCAGTGGAAAAACCTTGCAACAACCATATTCCTTATGCAGGGCTGTAATTTGCAACTTTATACCAGATAAGCAGAGTTTGTTCCTTCTCACGTAACATTATACCTTCTTAACATGGATGACTGGACTCACAGACGTCTGGGAAGTTAAGTGTTTTTTGAACTGCTATTTTTGTATGCAAGCCACCTTTATTATTTCACTAAACTACTAGCACATGTTTTATATTTTATCACCTACATTTGCCATGATATCAATATGCATGGAAAAGTATGATACTGAATTGCAATAGACTTTATGCAATGAAATGCTGCAAGTACTGGCCAAACTGTAGATGACAACAACAGATAATAGACAGTCCTGATATAACACCTGAGATAACAGTGACTACTAAGCTTAGATTTATTAAAAAACCCAGTGGGTCTCCACTAAGTTCTGACTCCTGGTTTAATCACTGGAAACTTGTAACATTGTTGCACTCACAAACATGGGGCACAAGTTACTTTATTTAATGTAAACCTCAAACTATGAAGATGTTTTTTTTCCCTGAAGTTATACTGGATGAAGTAGGAATGTGATCCTGTTGGAGGCTACAATTATTGCAGCATTTCATTTTAATTTTATGTCAATTCACTTTTTGTATTTTCTTTGTTTGTAAAGGTATATCCAGCAGTATGAATTTTGATGAAGAAGAAGACGACGAAGATGAAATTAGTTCCAGTTCCTCACAGCTCAACAGCAACACGAGACCAGGCTCCGCCACTAGCAAGAAGTCATGCAAGGTAAAATTCATTTTACAGCACACACTTATGCTCTCTGCATGATGCGTCTTTATTCTGCCCTGCAACCGGTGGCTATTACAAGTGAATGACATGCAGAAAAAAATTTTGATTATCTTTTTTTTTTTCAGCTGGACTCTATTTAAAACTCGATTAAGGCTTCATGGCTGTAGGTACAGTTATAGAGAATTGTGGCTTAATGTGATACAAATAAAATGCTGTTGCACTTTGGCTTTTCTTTTCCTTCTACAAACTATGTTGAATTATTTGGAGCTTTAACTATTTCTGGGCTGTAATTTATTTTATCGCCACAAAGTAATTTTACTGTATATGTTACAGTGCAGATTATACTGTATGCAGGTGGTGTACCAATAATCTCATACAGACACCTGTGCCTCTAGCAGTTTGAAAGGAAAAAAAACTGGTTGGAATATACAGTACACACCTGAGGTGGAGAGCCTTGCATAAAGGCCCAGGTGGGCATTGATGTGCAATTTATGTAATCAAACAAAAAAGTTTTTTGCATACTTCTTGAAGTCACCCAGCTTTGGATCTGCTTGATCTAATGTTTGAGGTTACAGATAAGTACAGAAAAATCTTTGCCTGAAGATGGTCTAGTACCGAAACGTTGCCTACTATTAAACTTTATATTTAATATATACTGTATTTTTGTGTGCGGGAGTTTTCTTCGCAACTGAGGTTACAGATAAGGAATGTTGTTCTCCATTTCAGGTGTTCACTTTGCTCCTCATTCTGCTCTTATCTTTCCCTTAAGTCAAATCAATCTTCCATTTCTACATCAGGTCCTTATTTTAGACACAGTGTGCTCATTCTTAGTCCCATTGGACGATTTGATCTTCAGGCTCATTAGTCTTTTCTAATGAAAGTCGAATGCATCACTCACCAGTCCACCATCTCACGAGGGGTCTTTGCCCTGTGTGGGCTGCTTTCACCTACAGGAGGTGGCCTCAGCACCCACTCCACCAGTCAATGAACCGGCCATCGATGTAGATGATCTTGAAGAGTTTTCTCTGAGACCTGCACCCCAGGGGGTCAGAGTGAAGTGCAGAATTACCAGAGACAAGAAAGGCATGGACAGAGGCATGTATCCCACCTACTACCTTCACCTGGAGAGAGAGGACGGCAAGAAGGTGAGATGAGTCAGGCAGCGAAAACATTGTTACTGTACAACAACAACAACAACAACAACAACAACAACAGAATTTACCAATCCAAACATTTTGGAGTATTGGACATTGTGAAAACTCTGCAATAGGTAGCACAGTTTCTACAAGGTTGACAGACATTTAATGTAGCTTATCTGTCAATAATAATAATAATAATATACAAAAGAGATTGTTTTGTAGTTTGAAGCTGTGTGCGTCCAAATAAGTTGATTTACTAATTTGGTTTCTGGCTTGGCTTGTCACAGGTGTTCCTGTTAGCTGGCAGGAAGAGGAAAAAGAGTAAAACATCAAATTACCTCATCTCCATCGATCCCACTGATCTGTCTCGAGGTGGAGAGAGCTTCATTGGTAAACTGAGGTAAGTCCTTAATGGCTTTGCTACATGAAACATTTTGGCATCCCACACCAGAAATTACAGTATATATACACTGAGAATTCATGTAAAGTGTGTACATAATTCCTCATTTAACCTTTTATTTTACTGTCACTGCTGTTTGAAATTTAAAGTATTTAAGTTTACAAGTATTTTTTTGTTTTAGGCCTTGCATTTAGTGTTGATATAATCTTTTATTAATATTTAATGGATATTTAATCTAACTAGAATACATTTCCAAATGTAAATAATTGAAATGCAACTGGTGTCTAGCCCCATTCCTTCATTTATACATTCTTATGAGCCCTATAAAAAAACTGTATGATTAACATTTCACAGTAAGTCTCACAAAACTGCATACTGTAGCTACTGAGGAATGAATTATGAACAAATTATCTAACTGCTAATTTATGAATATTTAACAAGTAATACTTGAACAGCACCTTTATATTCATTTTCACATAAGAAATTAATGTTCTGTACTGTTTTTGACTAATGAAAATGTATAATTTGAGGAAACGAATTTGTTATATTATTGTATATTCCTTCTGTAATTTTTTTTTACATAGGCCTAAATGTACATTAGCTGTAGAGGCATGAAGTGAGTAGAAATATAATCTTTAGAGACAGCTTTAAGGTTGCGTTAGTGGCTCCATGGAAACTCCTGGGAAGTTTAATCAAATATGGCTCTGTGCAGCCTTTAATCTTTAGAGTGAGCCAGACCATTGCTCGATGCACTGCTCAAACCTTGAATGATGGCGATCTAAATTTAAATGAACAGTGACCTTTCATCCAGTGCTTCTAAACAGTCCTTGAGGGGGCTGGCCTAAATGAGGTATGGACTATAAGAGGTATACAGTCAGCTGTTTGAAGCTGTGGCTTTGAAAAACCATTGCAAACCCTTACTTACATACGATTCACACATATATGTAAACCACTACCGTCAACGTCTGGGCTGCACTGTTTTGTGTGTGTTTTTAAGACTATGTAGTTGGATGTCAGAGGATGACATCTGCAGTGGTGGAGTTCACATAGTCAGTGCCTTAAGACTATAACTGAGAAACACAAACAGAGCAAAATCAGATGATGAAATATTTCATGTCAGGAATTATAGCTGGTCAAAAAAGTTAATTTCCCTTTGGGTTGATATTAGATTTACCCTGTGTTGTTAATGTTCAAAACACTAATGATGGCCTCTGTGCATAAAGCAACTAAATACTGCCATAGTTGGTAAAATTAGAAAGCCCCCTTTCATAGTGAGGCTAATAATGCACCATTTGTACATTGCATAAAATAGCAGAGCTAAAGTGTTTTCCCCAGTAGAGGCAGTTACAAATTTTACGTCAGGATCAGAAGAACATTTATTTTATTTATACACAAATGCTATTTCACAACATAGGTACACTTTGTGTTTCCATAGTAGATGGTCATGAACAAGCTGTTTCGAGCTTCTTGAAAGTCCCTTAAAGGTATAGATATCACTAGCCACTGGCCACTTGTGGTACGGTGACCCACTGTCAGAATCTGGATCTGATCATCCTCCTGCTGGGAAGCCAGGCCATTGATCGCTGCTGAGCCCCAATCCCATTAGAACAAAATCCATTAGAGCACAATAACAATAGCTCTATTACTGTTCAACAATCAGAGTGACCCAAAGTGGGGTATTTAAAATGGCTGTTGTTCCTTTATATACCTTTTAAGTTGGCACTAAAAGGAAAGGTTTGGCCGTTTTCTCCATCCTAAAAGTTGATTAGTTAGCTGGCAAGATGTACAGCTACATCTACAGACCTCCTTAGACAGTTGTGTTTTCTTTGCAGGTCTAACCTCATGGGAACTAAGTTCACTGTGTACGACAGCGGCCTGAACCCCATGAAGAGCACCACCAGCCTTGAAGCTAGCAACCTGCGTCAAGAGATTGCAGCCATTTGCTATGTGAGTTGGTCAAAATGTTGAGCAATGAGTTGGCAATAAGAGACACTGTAATTCAGTGTGATTACCAATACAGAGATGCAATACTTGATTGTTTTTCTAATAAGCAACTTAGCATGTAATAAGTGAATATGAGATGTATAAAGGAACCAACAGGAGACCTACTGTACAACATTCGGGTTAATGTGTCTGGTGGCCTTCGAAATGTACAGTTTCATTTAGAGAGTCTAACTCGGATAATCAGATTATAACATTCAAGCAACAAACTGAGGATTCAGGGCATTGCCATAATTAGATTGAAATCAAGTTATCATCTATGCATGTATAAATCCAATCAAATCTTTATAAAGGAGACTGGCCTTAACCTTCATGGCAGACTACCAATAGTCCACAATATCATAACAGTTGCTTAATTATGATGTAGCTATCAGTTCAACAAATAACATACATTATTTGCAGAAAAGATTTTTCTTCAGTTGTAGATAGTGCAGTGTATAATTATTTAGAACAATAAAGTGAGTACAATGTGTTTCTTGCTGTGATACAAATGTTGTGTAGTTTATTTTATGTGTGACATAATTGACATAATTGCTATTTTAAATAATAATAATAATAATATACCATATGTATTTAAAGCATTGCAAGTTTGTTGGGTGAACATGCTTACAGGACAGGTAATCATCTTTTCAATCCAGGAAACCAATGTTTTAGGATTCAAAGGACCTCGCAAAATGAGTGTCATCATTCCTGGAATGAACATGGACCACGAGAGAGTGTCTATTCGCCCACGAAATGTATGTTACCTAATTTCTCAATCATCACATCTGTGCTGCTAACCAATTCAACCTCTTCTAATACTTTTAATAATATAATTCAAAACATAATTGATCTGATGTCTATGATGTCCATGTCTGAAGCTGCTACTATTTTATTCTTCACTACAGGACCACGAGTCACTGCTGGCGAGGTGGCAGAACAAGAACACAGAGAGCGTGATAGAACTTCACAACAAGACACCTGTGTGGAACGATGACACACAATCCTATGTGCTCAACTTTCACGGCCGAGTCACTCAGGCCTCCGTCAAAAATTTCCAAATTATTCACGACAATGACCGTGAGTTCCATACCTCTGAACTGTTTGAGGTTCAATATTAAATTAAAGAGTACATTTGCCATGTTATAGTCATGTTGTGCAGTACAAAATAGGGATAGACTGTTTTTTGGCAGTTTGCAGATTATCTGTATTGGCATTTTATTTGACTGATATATGATAAAGTTAATTAGTTAAAAAGTGTGCTACTTTGGCTCCGCTACAGCTCTGTGTCTGTCCCTCTGCTTCGGTCTCACTCGAGTCTCACTTAATGTCCCGCCCACAACACTATCTGACTATCTTTTACTGTGTATTATGTTGAAAGTTTCTAATTTATTAAATAATTGCTTAAAACATTTAAACAAAGTTTTGTGTTGGAGTATGTAACATTCCAAAATCTTAATTTTGACCAAAAGATTTTCATTTTCATTGTAAATGCATATTGGTTCCAAAAATTGGTTATTGTTTTTTTTTTAAACTAATAATAATCGGTATCGGCCTTGAAAAAACAGTATCGGTCGATCCCTAGTACAAAAGACCCAACCCGGCGTAGGTTTTAGTACAGCACTCCCTCTGTAACAAAGATCATTTTTATTGCTTTTCCTTTCTATATCAAAGGGTGGAATAGTAACAAAAAAGTATAGTGAGAGAAAGTAATGGAGAACTGTGTTTCCTTCCTCTGCAGCTGACTACATTGTGATGCAGTTTGGCCGTGTGGCAGAGGATGTCTTCACCATGGACTATAACTACCCAATGTGTGCCCTGCAAGCCTTTGCCATTGCCCTTTCCAGCTTTGACAGCAAGTTAGCCTGTGAATAGATCCCAGCCTGAAGTTCAGTGGCAAACTGGTCCATCTGTCCTCTCAACAAGGGCTGTTAATGTATCCTTGTGGCTGGTTTGAGATCTCCAAATCACCCAGCACCTTGGAAGTCCTGCATATCCCCAAATGCTTTATGGGCCTCAAGATTTGTGTGTGCAGCAGTGGGGGGGAGGGGAGGGTGGGAGGTTGGATGATTTTGGTCTGTGGAAGAAAACAAGCACAAAGAGCCATCCACTTTCAAAATCCAATTCCTTTGTTTTGATAACGATAGTCATTTTGTACTGTACTGGCATTATAAAAACAAACACTGTTTCTTTATGTAGTAGTTAGAACTTTTACATTTCTTTATCTGTAAATGATTAACTAACAATTTCACATCTGTAAGTTTTAAAAGTTGACTGGCTTTTATGTAATCTGCCACACAAAATGTCACTCTCTTCCTCAAGCATGAATACTGCTTATATAGTTACTGAATTAACAATAACATGCACGTCACAATATATTTATTTTGTTATTTATGTATTTATTACATGTTTTCTGTTATCATTCGCAACAATTGCAGCAGCATTGGCTCCATGGAGCTGCAAGCACATACATTAGCACCACAAGTAGGAATATCTCCTGATCCCACACAAAACAACTAGCGACTTGGACGTGAACAGGGAAAAGGCATGTTACACTGTGCTGTGTACCATATATTGTGTCACAGTGTCATGTATGTGAATGTATAGGATGATGGTGCACTTTACTTTTAAGTCTATTGTGGTGTGAGATATAGCTGTACATACTTTATTGTGCCTTTGAAGACTAATTCCAGTGTTACGCTTTGGCCAAACAATGAGCTGAGCTTGAATTGGTCTTTGCTATTCTTGCTGTCCTCACATGCATTGGAGATCCTTCTCTGTAGCTACTTGTCTAATGCAGAGTTCATTAAGATTGATTAGATTGCTGGAGTTGCAAAAACCTCCAGAAGATAATAATCCAAAGTGCACATCAATGGACAACATTGCAGTGATTGTTCAGATATATTTAAATTACATTTAGGGCCTAGAACACATAACACTAAAGAGGTGAATAATTATTTACATTGTACTGTAAATCCGGCAGCAGATATAATATCCAAGGCACTTAGGCTTAAGGGTGTGCTCATATCTTCTGATGTCTCCTTCCTGGAAAAATAAATAAACTGAACACAGATTGACTTACTGCCATCAAACACACGATAACAGTGTAAATCTGGCACAGCTTCAATTCATTCATTTTCTGCTCCACTGAGGTGGAGTTTGGTTCATTCCTCATCTGACTGGCAGTAAGTTTCTATATCATGTGGTTTATTGCTCTTCACATTCTTACTCAAAATAGTATTCCTCTTGTTCCTTATAGGGAATTATTCTTTCTCAAATATATGATAGTATTTTGTATTTTATGACCATTAAAAAAAAAAGCTGAATGAAGGCAAAGAACAATCTCGAATACCGCTATTGTTACTGTGGGTTATGAGGAAATCTTTATCAAATGTGCTATTCTTGTACTTAATTATGTTCTAACTATTTTAAATTTCTATTTTAAAATTGTTGATACTCTTGCTGTAAAGTCTGCTTTTCATACATGTGTCCAAGGTTCTTTCACTTTTTGTTTTTAGTGCTCGTTGTAATGTACAGTAAATGGTGTACAATTTACTGTGGTGGTATAGACACAGGTTAATCATGGTAAAAAATAAAACTTCAGTGAGTCAAAATATGCATTTCTAACCCTACTCTTTTGAATGACACATTTATGAATTTGATGCTGTGTTTTACCATTTGCTCCTCTTTTAAATCAATGTAACAGTGAACATACCATCTTTTCATAAAGTCAGTCATTTCAGTCATCTTGTTCTGAGTTATACTTGTGGTTCCTAATTGGGCCAGACAATGTACTGTAACATTCACAGTAATGCTGAAATCCAGTGGCAAAATGTATCAGTTCGTTTTGCATATCCTGTGGATTGTTTACACTGTGAGAAACCTAAATGCTAGATGAAAAAAGTAGAACATAAAATATACACAGAAACACTTTATTTGAAGTTTAGAAACAACACTGTCTTTATTGTGTGAGTCTGGTATTTTTGCAACAATGTGAAAAAGGTTGCATGGCTTTTATATAAAGATTATTATAAAAGACAATACTTTGAGTAACTAGCTTGCCTACCACCTTGCCTAGTAGCTAATACTTTCACAGTGGCAGTGTGATCTCAACAAAAACTGTTTCAACATTACAGAGATGTCTGGGAAGTAACAGAAAACTAATACCGTTCATTTTGGCTTTGCCTGTTTAGGTGTGCCAGCAGGTCAAATCTGGGACTGAAAGACTTTAATGGATTGTAGCCATTGTTCTTAATAGTAGTCACAGTTGTGAATGACAAGTCAAAATGTCGACAAAGCAATGGTCTGCTGGTTTGATGTTGCTGCCTGACGATGAGTTAATCCCTAGTCTGGCATTGCCCGACCTTCCTTCACAGCACTGCGGAGGAGGGTCTGGCTAGTCCACACAGCATTCTGGGACATCCAGCCTAAAAAAGAGGGACATGCGGCGGCACCTGAACAATCCCGGAAGTAGAACGTTGTCGATATAGACTAGTTAGTCCCTGACCCTTGTGCTGTGGCAGTTCGCTGCTGCTAAATAGTTGGATCAAGTGCAAAGGATGGATTTCAATGGATGACGTGTAATGAAGTGTAACTTAATCACATCAATCACTAGAGGCAGCAATGAGAAAAGCATGACTTAATCTTAGCGGGATACTTGGAGTCAAAGTTGTGCTGCTGTGGCAGCTGAGAGCTATCTCACCACACCCTTCCTATCTTACAACACTCATTTGTATTTATAAATCTTCATACTCACATTTGATCTTTATATTGATACATGTATTTTACTGATATTACCACTGCTGACAATTTGCAAAAGACCTTCTCCATCTCCACTTGCTTTGCTTCTACTCTATTTGTGTGCACCCTAAAGGGTTTTTATATCTATGATGATTCTTGCTGGGGGATTATTTGTAATACTCCCTGGATGTTATTTACCATGTTTCTGTGCATTCTAAGCTGTTGTGCCGCATTACCTCAACAGGGAGCATCCCCAAGAGTAGAACCATTTAATACCACCTGGTGGAGCCAGATATTGCATGACAGTGTCGTGTACTGCACACTCATTAACTACTTCATATACAGTATTGACTTTGTTGCAAAGCCTCAATTCTCTGTTGCCGATGTGAGCACCCGTGGCTTCTGTGAAACGTGACACATTTTCTGATTCAAAAGTAATAACAACATTGTCATGTAAAAGTAATCTGGGGTGATGATAAATAATGCAAACATTCTGCGGGTCCACAACATACCTTCATTTTGAACTGTAAAGCCTTTCTTGATTAAAAATAAAAGCAAATGAGCAGTCACTAACTTCATAATAATCTTCAATTCTTTTAAAGGTTCTGCACACCCACACGGGTGTTTTAAATTAACCTGACTGACTGCAGTTGGGCTATGCCAGGAATTAACCAATACGAATGAAAAAGTGAAAGTAGAGAGGGAAATGTCAATCAAGCACATTTTGTTTGCACTGAAGAGTCTAATAAGGCAAGTAAGTGAAACAATCTGTGTGGGTGGACCATGGGTGTGCAGGGCCTGTAAATAAAAATAATAAGCATCAGAAGCTCTTACCACATTGATGGTGTGAAAGGAGACTATTATTTATATAAAAGTATAACTTTACAGCAGTATTGCATGTCTCTATTCACCTTGGGTTGTCTATTTTACACATATAAAGGATCAGTAACAAATTACAGTACAATTTGAGGAACATAAAGTTCACTGTATGTTTAAAAACTAATTTTAGGTAATTGGAAGTCTTTTTTACGTCTCTCTCCTGTTCCGCATCCTCAGACCACTCGCCCCGACTTCCTTAGGCATGTCTGCATGGATAGGACTGTCTTCCTCCACAGGCTCTGACACTAACAAATACTCTTCTTTATCCTCCTCTGCTTCCTCCTCCGGGTTGGGACAACCCTCACAGCTGAACTGCAGGCTCTCTGCCTCCATCACTGGATCATCTTCATCCTCTTCTTCCTCCTCTTCCCCCTCTGTGCCCTCATCTTCTTCCCCTACCTCCTCTTGATTCTCTTCTTCCTCCTCTTCGTAAGTACACTCTTTAGGGTAGTGGAACACATCTTCGTGGTCACTAAAACTAATTTGCTTCTTCCCTCCATTAAGACACTGTAGCTCTTTGCTCAGCTGCAAACCAAGTCTCTCTTGCTTTCTTTCTGCAGCAGGCTGGAATGAAGGAAGACTGAGCAACTGTATTTTCTCTGCTTCCTCTTCCTCCTCCTCCTCTATATCTTCCTCTACTTCCTCCACTTCTTCCTCATCCTCTTCCTCCTCCTCTTCGTCCTCCTCCTCTTCTTCCTCCTCCTCTTCCTCCTCCTCTTCGTCCTCCTCCTCTTCCTCTGCCTCTTCATCCTCCTCCTCTTCCTCTGCCTCTTCATCCTCCTCTTTCACTATGGATAGTTTCCTTGCCATAATCTCTTCCTCCTCTTGCTCCATCCTCTCTGCCAGGGCTTCGGCGGTAAGCTGGTGGGGGGGTTCCTCTAGTGTAAAGGTGTGAAATCCACGTCTTTTATAGGGCTCATCATACTCTGGGTAGGTCTCCTCTGGGTAGCCTGCATTGGTGTACAAAAAGATGCATCATATACAGTATGAGATTTTGCTTGCGTAAAACAGCTTCTTATAATTAAAATTGTGATTTGAATGCCCCAGAGACAAAATCTGCGACTATACAGTAAGTGCAACAAATGTAGATTTTGTAGAATGATGTGAGGAGATTAGGGATTCAGATTTAGGCATGTATGTACCTTCCCAGTCTGCACAGTAGGGGACCTCCTCAGCCTCCATCTCTGGGGAGACTGCCTCCAACCGGCCTTCTTGTATCAGCTGTGTGATCTGTCTAAGTTGCTTGAGTAATTTCTCCTCCTTCTTTGATATAGAAGTTTTACTCTTCCTCCTTCTGCCACTAGAGAGCAGGGCAGATAATGAAGCAGAGTCATGCAAGATGACAATGCTATGGTACATCACTCTATGCCAATGGTTCTTTCCATTTACAGTCGTATTACATCTATGTATATATTTATATATGTAAATGTATTTAGCATCAGCATGTCCAAAAGTGACATGAGTAGTTTCCAACAAACTAGCAACTAGAAAATTCACGTTCTTATACATTTTATTTGATTGAATTGACTGAATTTTTAAACAGCCTATGCTGTTTTATGACAGACTTTTAAATAAAGTAGTAGCAGAAGCTGTTAAGTAAAATATGCCAGTGGCCTTTCCACCATTGAATAATTTTCCCTTTTATTTTCATGCCAGGTCTGTACTGATTTATGCCAGCATAAGTAATTTTTCTGGTTCTTCTGTGCTATGGGCAGTGAAGAGTAGGATGTTAAGAAAAAAAAAACCTACTTACCTACTCCCAGAACCACGATTCTTTGCTGAGACAATCCTATCCATCATCGCTTCTGTTCGCAGAAGTCTCTCCTGAAGCCTAACAAGCTCATCGGGTGCTACAAGATTTACAAGAGATAACATTGTTTTAAAGTTGTTGTCCGTAAGATTTTCATGTAGTTAATTGTCTAGAAAGTACCTATCTATCAAAGAGTGAATTAAAACAATGGTGATTGAGCATATAACCCACTGATGAAAGTGCTTGTATTTGCTGCTTTGTCAAGTAATACAATCTGATTGTCTGTGGTGACTTTCCTGCCCTAAATTTAAATGGAGTGCACTTTTTACTGGCGCTTTTTCAGTAATCAGTCGGAACTCGGAAGGGGTTGGTTTTCTCCGTCTGCACAGATGGAGCTTGTCACTGCCGATTATGCTGCGTACCATTGTACTCGAAAATTGGGACGTTCGGCCCTTTCCTCCCCGGGTGAGGAGAATAAGGGGAAAGCGGTGAGTGCTTCCCGCTCGTCCTTGGCCTCCACTTCATCAGCTGAGGTTATATCACATTCTGCCTCAGTGGTTAGTAGGGTGTTTGTGTCACATTGGTTAGATTGGATGCTAACGCTAAGTGGCTAACATAAATGGACCAACAGATGCAGTTGCTCTGGACAGAGACCAGTGAAGCCAATTAGAAGCACTTTTCTGGTGATGGCTGAGCGTTACTGCACAGCCTCCAACTGAACTTGACGACGTAGATGTGATGTGAGCAACCTGTCTGAAAGTTGGAAGTCTTCTGGTAGCTGTGCCAAGAGAAATCTCAATCATTCCCAATCTTGCAGAGACGGAGTGCGTAGGTATATGTAAGGAGATAACATAGGCACAGGCTAATTATTGCTAACTAAAATGCTAGTTAACATTAGTAATTAAACTTAAACAGCTAATGTAAGTCGAAACGGCCTGCGAGCTTCCCCTGTACTGTACGGTTATTCCTCTACTATGACAGTAAATTGCGTGGTTATGACACAATCGTTAGCCTATTTTTACAAAAACGTCTGCTACAGAGCCATAACGTGAGGTACAAGGTAATGGAGCCTTTTATACATTGTCGTGTTTCTTTAGAAATAAACAACGGACAAATAAAGTCTTTAAACGCTTCAGATGTGAAGTTATTCGCTGTCAAAGTGACGTCAAAATGAATGGCAATCAATGGAATGCTAATGGCAAGTGATGGCTTGTTAGCATCAAAATGACGCCATAGGAGGTACGCGTTGTGGAGAGAGGCTTACCCCCTTGGTTAATACAGGCATCAGTGCTAATGCAGACGAGATGGCTTCACTGTGGATAACATCGCCTCCCCCGATAGCCGCGCTAGTAATCCCACTAGCTACGTTAGCACTGTTGACTGTGTTAGCATGATTAGCCACCTTAGCTAGCCGCAGCCTCCCCGGCTCTTTCATCTCCACGGCTGCGTGTGTCCCCACACGGCCCGTATCTTTATGGATGTATTAGACCTTAGCTCATGGCTCATTTTAGACTAAACGGTTATCAATGTGGACTAACTGCAAGTTCTACCCACTGCCAATCTACCCACGTCATTCAGTTGACACTGTTCGTTTTGGAAAGGAA
The DNA here is from genome assembly GCF_031162955.1 of Sander vitreus. Taxonomy (NCBI): domain Eukaryota; kingdom Metazoa; phylum Chordata; class Actinopteri; order Perciformes; family Percidae; genus Sander; species Sander vitreus. Next base: position 21,769,300 of record NC_135855.1, read on the forward strand.
CTCTGGGAGATGAGGTCCCAGAGGCCCCCCTGCAATAACATCTTACCACCAAAGCTGCTGCTAGAAACAACCTAACTCAAATCTTACAGACAACTTTAACATAAAAATATAATGAATTTCCATGTATTTGCGCAAATTATACACACACATGCACACACACATGCACACAATTTAATTTACCACTGTACTTTTGGCTTTGGATATTCTTTCACTGAAAAAACTTATACCACTAATTAGTAATTATTTAAGAATCAAAACAAATGTTAACATATTGTCCATGAACAGTTCAAATTACATTAGTTGGAACCTTAGGGCTGTTAAATAAAACAAATCGTTTTTGGAAATACACTTACTAATCCTATTCTCCATGTTTGCCTTGGTTACTGTTGTGTAGTTTCCTGATTTAGTAGTCTTCCCCTTACATGTCAGCTGTGAACATAAAAATTATTTTGATTAGCGTAATGCATTTAATTGCCTAAATGGTATGCAAATGGACAGTCACTAATGTCACAGAAATCAACATGGTATTTATCATTATGCTGTATTTACTTGACATACATTATAGTGCAGTACAATATAGTGTAGTGTAAAGCTGCAAGATAACACTTTATATTCATATACTGTACAGTATTCTACAGCAGTGGTTCCCAACCTTTTTTCCTTGGCACCCCCCTTACTTATGTCTGAGGTAACTCTCGAGATAGAGCCTTACTTTCTTTTTTGATACAGAGGAGTTATCAGCACTTTTACGTTTCTCCGCCATGTTTCATTCATAAAATAGTGATGCCGTGGCGGCAGGAAAAACGAGGATGATAGCAGCTAGCAGCTGACCTGATGACAGCAAGGGCCACAGGTTAAGAGGTCCCGGAGGTTTGGCCTACTAAGTAGCCTGCCTACAATTTTAAGCAAGAACAAAAATATATAGTTTTTATACCGACTTTTGTATACATTATATATTCTAGAGTATTATCATAATTTGTTTAACATGTGCAAATATTTTTTTTTTACCTCAACCTCAAACCAGATAAAGACTTGCGCACCCCCTGTGATCTTTGCCGCCCCCCTGAGGGGTCCCCAGACTCCAGGTTGGGAACCACTGTTCTACAGTATATAGTGTTTTATATTCATATAACCTGCCTATCAAGCAGGTCAGTCATAGTATTTACCTTATAGATTATATAGAATATGTAAAGAAGTATCCCAAAGCCATATATGGGTATTGCTTGAGCCATTAGGTTGTACTTTTTGCCCCGTCCGATGCCTTTTACTTTGGCCATGGCTTCAGCACTGTGTGTCATGGAGTAGGAAGGGTCCACACCCCACCGTTCTGGGTCCTCTGGCAATGACAGCTGGTGCATCACAGGAGGGTAGAACCCCGGTCCAACTGGAGAAGACAAAAAAACAGTCAATCAATCAATCAATAATTAAAGCATTTCTTTCCTGCAAATACCAAACAATGAACTCTTCCTTACCAAGAGGTACATGTAGCTTCTTTTCTCATTTACATGCAAGAAGTAGGCTATATAGTTAAATCCTTGAGGAATGAAATTATTTTTGTTGCCAGCACTGCAAGTTTCCTAACATTAAATTGATTTCCCATTTGGTTCAAATACATGATTCACTGGTATCAGGTAAATACTATGGTTTTGATCAAACAATCAGGGCAGACACTGTTCCAGATTTTCTACTTAAAAAAACACAGACACAATATGTTACTGTATTCTACATTTCACAACATTTTAGCTAATTATTGCGAACAGTTGGATAAAGCAAATTCTCTGTCCTTTGTGCCGCCCTCAGCGCCTCATTGCACCAATCATATGCTGTTGCTTATGATTACAATCAATTACACCAATTACAATCAAGTAATTGATTGCAATTACAATCAAGTCCGCATTAGCAGAGCTACAGTTACTGCGGTGAAGTAGTAGCTAGTTAGCTTGAGTACGTCAAAGCCGGTTAGAAATTCTTTGGTAGCGTTGAATGCCGTGTGTAGCTAGGTAGCTAGCTTGTAAAAATGTTTAATGTGGTCGTTATAAGTTTGAAAATGCCTACCAACAAAAATAACCATCTTTATCACAATATACTGGCAAGATACACCTCAAACAATCGCTCATAACTCTAAAATTATAAATCAAAACGTGCCATCTGTTGGTAGCCTAACGCACTGTGAGGATGTTAGCATGCTGCCACAATGGTGAATGTGAATTGAACATTATAGACGCGTTGAATTGCTAACAAAAAACGAAGGAAAGTAATAATTTTCTTAACTTTGGACGAACGAGATATGGCTGAAGAGAAGAGAGACGTATCCCCGTTTGGGGTCACAAGGTAACATACGATCAATACTATGTTTTTCTCGGATGTCTCGTTGTATTTTGGGTTGCCAGCTCTGTCGGAAAAAGTGCTCACTTTAACAGTCACGCACAACAGGCAACCCCTAAAAACAATACAGTACAACACAGTCAGGGATAAATACCCTGTGACAGTGTCGTGAGGATGCGAAACATCAGAGAAGATGTTGTTTTAGCTGTGGGACATTTGTGTTATGTCGTTTGCTTGGTTTGTTTTGGTTATTGATTATTTCTGATCAGCATCAGTTTGTGGTCATTGTTAAGGTCAGGGATCTTCAACTGGGGGTCTGGGACCCCTAGGGTGTCCTCAGAGTCAATGCAGAGGGGCCTCCAAATTATTGATAATTTTTGAAAGTTTTTTCAAAAGTCTTAACATGAATCCAACATATTTGACCAAATATAACCCACTTCTTACTGGCCTATAGGTAACGTAGTCATAAGGCCATCCACAGCTACAGTAAATCCTAAGGATTTATTGTGTCACATGTATGTTTAACATTAAAACATTATTTATAGAATCATGCATACAGTTATTAGTAGCTATGTATGTTCTATACAAAAAATGTATGTATAAAGGCTTTAGGTTCCCCTACACGTTATCGTAGGCCCAGTTTATTATGCAAATTCAATTTATACAATATACGGATGTAGTAGACGGCCCCTGCTCCGTCTCTATTTTAGTTAGGGGTCCTTGGCTTGAAAAACGTTGAAGACCCTTGGTTTAGGTTATTAATGGTTAAGTAGAGCTACTTTATGTTTTTGGTAGTTGATCAGAATTGTAGTTTCAAGGATTGTTGGTAATTTATTATAATTTCTATTCTATTATTTAAATTTTCGAAAAACTGAGCCTAAAGCACTGCTTGATTAGTGTGGGGCAGCCGGTGGCAGTCAGTATGTTGCTTTTAACTGCCGGCCTTAACACAATTAAACATTTTTTTCAAATTTTAGTTATTTCTAGCCTGTGATAAAATATGAATAAACTCATAAAGTTAAACTGTAATGTTTTAAAAATACATAAATACAACCTTCTCATGAACAGGGACACTTTTTTTAAGAAGCAAAGTATCTATTTGCTTAATATTCTTAAGCTATTTACAGATATATAATCAGACACGCTATAATCTAACTTTCAACAGAGTATTTGAGTAGCCCTACATTTATATTAAGTGTCCACTTCCATCTTTAGGTCAGATTTATCAACAAACGCAGCAGTTTAATCTGTTTCAGTACTTCCATGGTGAACATAAGGTGTAAAAGCTTTTTTTTAATTGTACAACATATTCCATATACATATTCTTCAATATATGTGAAATACATGTTTTTCTATTTTTATCTCATCCATTGTGTATCTATGATGGGGCCTTGGGCCTGGCACACTCTGTATAGTCAAAGTAACAGCTGGCAATAACACAAAAAAAAAGACATCAGAGATGGAGCGGGATGGAGATGGTTGGATGGATGATGATCTGATAAGCTGCCTTACCCTCAGGCCGTCCCATCTCCTTTTTCCCTCTGGTTAAAAGCATTCTGGGCAGGAAAAGAGAAATACAGAGAACAGAGCATGATATAAGAGTAACCTTCTGGCAAGTTGTTATAGACATTTTGTCTCACAAAATGACAGTCATGCGTTTATTTCACTTGAACAGTTAAGCTAGTATCCACAGATGTCATCTCTCATCTGGTGACGTTCCTTCCCAGATTAGACCAGATTACACCAGCTGCGTTCAACTGCTGTTCGAAATATTGACTACAAATCCCAGAAGAGGGAATTAACTGGCCTAGTGCATTATTATTATTATTATTATTATTATTATTATTATTATTATTATTATTATTATTATTATGCCCTAAAAGTAAAACAACCTCTTGAAAAAAAATTCCCCTTTCCCTGGATTACTTCAGTCAAGACACATCATTCTGTAAATGCCAACCCCATTTCAGCCAAGGTTCTCCATCATTATTTATTTTGTCCCAACAAAAAATAAAAACCACAGCCTTCAATTTTGATTAAATCTCCACAAAATGAGTTTTATAACAATATGGACCTAGTCTTTTAGCTTTGTATTATTGTACCCACATTTGGTGCACACGATCACATACACAGACCTTGCTTAATCATGGGTCATTTCATATAAATTGTTTTAGGGCCATCACTGCAACAAGCCAAAGCTAGAAAAATGAGGAGGAAGACATACATGGGTCAAGGTAAGGCAGCTCACTGTGTTACTGTGTTATGGGTGTTTGTCAGGCTGATAGGCGCTTTGCTGATTGACATGTGTGGCAATGTAGGATTCCAGTGTGTGACTTCATGATAGCGCTTAGCTAGTTGTAATTCAGGTTTGATACAAGTGGTAAACTGATGGCTTTGGATGGAAAGTGTAATTAAGTAAGTAAACTTGATCACTTTATGATTTGTCAGAAAAAAAAAAACACAAGCACAAGTAGGACGTAAGTGTTTTTACAGGCATGTCCGTATCATTTGATATTGATCTGGTAAACTCTGGGTTAATGGTGTTATTCTTACTAGCTGACATTTGTCATTGAAATTGTCATAGTGTCATGTTGTGACGTGTCATTCTTTCTTTTATTTTTTAAATGCTAACGCTTGCTTGAAATGCCAAAGATGAGCCATCATGACACTGTATTGAACCAATGTGTTTTTTGCCCTTGGCTGCATGCATTCTCTAGTGTTTTGTGGCAGCCCCTTCTAACATTTAGAGGGTGGAGTACTTACAGTAAAGTGTATGATTTATTCCCAAGCAAAGGCCTTGAATATACAACTTGCATTTACAAATTTGGTATTTACGATGAGCAATTGAATGCAACACATGACCTATTAACCTATTCAGTCTGGTGTGTGTTTCATACCAAAGAGCAGCAGATGGCAGTGCAGGCTCAGGTACAGAGGTATGGCATGTATAGGACTGGAACTCGCCTACTCAGAGTCCAAACGGTACTGCAGTGTAATGTATGATGTTTAATAGATATGTCTAACTATTTTAGAATCCAGTGACTAAGGATGATTTTTTTTTCTCTCCCTAAAACCAAGTGCAGTTTTACCACATTTGTAGTTCACTAGCGATGGTACAGCTTGCGTGTTGCTACAATATTAGTACACACATTTAGTCAGCTCTAATAAAGGCATCACTTCATAATCACAATTGGAACACCTGTGTGGGCCTCAGTATAAGTAACATTGAATTAATTATGTTTTATCATAAATGAGTTTGTTACTTAAAATGAGTTTGTTTTGAACTTTATTGTCCACAATGTGGAAAGTGGAAAATTGTCTTGTCTAAATTGAAAACGAAACACAGACAGTTAATTGAGGACAAACATTAAGCACAGAAAAGTAATGAACCATGTGACATAGATGCAGTTATCAAAATTATTAGAAAATATGGAGGAAATGTAGTTAGTGAAAGATGCGTAGATAGGCTATACATTCAGTATTCTAATTACATTGTGATAATAGTCCTATTTTCCGCTGGGATAGTTGTAAGGGATTCTCCTGCTGCCATCAGTCTTTTATGTATGCAAATTTGGAAAAGAGATAAAAGCAAGGCTCACTTGATTAACTATGAGTTGGAAATGTTTTTTTCAATTCATTTGTGTCATTATTACTGTTATATTTTGCCATTTTAAAGGTGCAGCAGGAATTATATTAGGCCCTATATAACATTAGGAAAAAGTCAATGGCAGCGATAATAACTCCCATCTTTTACAGAATATGTATCAAGAGTTTAAAGCCTCTGAACACCCACACAGGTGTTTCAGATATTCTGGCTGATTAGACTCTGCTCAGGTTGAAGGTGGGCCGGAGCTTTGATCGGAACTTATTAGGTCACAAATTCTTTCTACCAATACGAATTATACAGCTGTCATTTGTCCCGCCCTAACAGGTGCAACAGCACTAACAGGGGACTCAGGAAGATGTCACTCAATCAGTCTAACCACACCCACACAGTCTTGGGAAGAGGTCCAATCAGCCACATTAACTGAAAACACCTGTATGGGTGTTCAGGGCCTTTAAAGGTTTTTTGAAACCATCGGTTACTCCATATAAGTTGAAAACGGGCAACAATTGGTATCTGCCATTGTGAATGTGAATTTCACCAAACAGAAACAATGCAATTTCACTTAAAGTAATTTATTACTTATTGATTTTGGTGCTAATTTTTTGATCAGGTATGTTGACCTCGGTACTGTATTAATTATGCAATCCTTATTAAAGGGCTTTCATACCGCCGCACGGTAACTTGCCGCCTCCAGTCATTTTAATGAAGGCAAGGCGGCAGAGGGGAAGCAGTTTTGATCCCGGCAGTAGGGGTATGAAGCGGTTGCTGCCCAAGTGAACCTGCACAAATTCTGGTCTGCCGCCCAGAGTTCACCGTGCTGAACTTCCGCCAGTAACCACCAGGCGGCAGGAACTGTTTTTAAAATCTTTAGGCCATCTTTTTTTTTGGAGGGGGGCATTTTCCCTTTATTGACAGTGGATAGACTGGAAAAGGGGAAAGACACGCAGCAAAGGGCAGCAGGTCAGATTCAAACCCACGTCACTACAGGACTCAGCCAACATGTGGCAAACACTCTTACTGGGTGAGCTAGAGGCCGCCCCTTTAGGACATCTTTTGCATAGAAATCCCATCAGTGTTCTTGATTATACAGATGATGTGCAGCTCCACTTATGCAATTCTCAAAACCCACAGGGATTTGACTGTCATCATAAATATTCAAAAGTGGATGGCTCAATGTTTTATATAGCTAGATGCAAATCAAACAGAAATATTTGTAATTTTTTTAAAATGAAAATGCAAATTCATGAATTACATCTTGAGTAACACACACAATGTTATCAAATACTGCAGACAATCTGGCTTCTTTCTTTTTACAGTAGCCACGACTAGACAAGTAGAAACAAGTTTAGAAAGTAAAGCAGTCTTGTTCAAGATTGAAGCAGTCATGCCTTTGCTAAAACATGGACTCTGTTATCCATGTATTTATCAAATTCTGCCTAGCGTACTGTAATGCTCTGTATTCTCAAATTGGCAAACAAAAAATCTATTGCCTCCTGCTTGTTCAGATGCATCAGCTTAACATTTTTCATAAAGGGAACACTCAAATTATTGTATGCCTTCACTAGCTACTTTTCAGAATTGATTTTAAGCTCTTAGTGCATTAAAGGCTCCATATTGCTAGCACACCTCTTGAGGAAGTGCTTTAGAAAGGTTATGTTTCCCCAAGTTAGACACATTTGTGGTGGCAATTGCTGCTTGCTCCAAAGGCTATGGATTCTTCACAGTGAGGATTCATCTGGTAATGAAATAGTTATTAAGAGGTGCTTTGGAGGCTGAGGCCTACTGTCTGTTGTTTGGTATCAAAGTGGAATCTACACCTTTGAACCTTTAGAGTAAGCTGGCCTGGATGCCCTGTCTGAATATGAGTCCACATTTGTGCAGTCATATCTAATGAATATGACCTCCAGATCTATTGTTTTATCTTTTTTTTGTGGTTGCATCATCAGGTCCTGTTTTGAGTACACAACTTTCCTAATAGCCCTTGGCCATGGTTTTCAACCAATATCAAAGAATATAAACAGACGGAGAGCTGTATCACTATAAAACAGTACTTACATTGATGTAACTCCAATTCTGTGTGTGCCGTAGTAGCCCTCTAACAGCATGCCCAATTCTTGCTCTTCAAGTTCAATGAGTCGAGTACAGCTCTTAAAGGACAAGCCACCAGCATCCTCTCCCCTGGATGACAACCAGGACAGGGAGCCTCCTGTTCCTCTGGTAATCTAACACAAGCTCTTTGGTTTGGCTTATATTAAACTTCAGGTGATTGTTGCACCATATGACGAAGCTATCGGTCCTCTGTAAAAAATAGTCTCTGGATGAAGACAGCATGTTTCTTACTGGAAACTATTCACTGGAATCATACATATAGTGATAACCTCCATTTAGCCAAAATAAATACACTTAATATGTTTATTAAACTCCTTCAAAGTCTTCACTACATACATTATATAAGTCTGGACAGACATGGATGTAAACTGCGACTTGACTGGTTGGCAAAGGCATACAACCGCAAGGCAGTACTCGAATTCTGGTTTTCCATTAGTGTTGAAACTATAGTTGGTGTTTTGTTTAAAGAAATATTTTCTTCAATGTCCTGACTGGCATCTTATTCCTGCAGCAATGTAGGGTTTCATTTCAGTCAAACAATTGTTGTAGACCTTTTCAATCTTGAACTATGAACTGGTGACCTTCATGTGACAGCTCTGTTTGCTGACCACAAGGCAGGCTGGCAGGCATGGGTATCAAATGACAAATCTGCGGAATTGTAAAATTATCATTAAAAGAGATATTGTCATGGGAGAATATTTACTTTGGGTTTTCCTAGCCTAATAATATTGGGATCATTAGTCCGTACTTTGTTTTCAAATACTTGGAATACTGCCTTGTGACTTTAAAAAAAACACTGTATCTGCAATACAGTTGGAAATTCTGTCATAGCTGGCATGGATGAACATTATTGGCCATGCCATACACCCTCTATAAGCTTTTAATCCTAGGAAACAAATATGCATTTGTTTACCCTTTCTGGATGAATGGATTATAGATTATCACTGCCAACCAGCATATGATGCCAACAGAGATTATGGCTGCTGTATGTTGAATAAAGCAGATACCACTGTTTGGAAAATTTTGGCACCATGAACTACTTCAAAGTAATATGGACGGGCTGCAGTATCTGACACATAGAGGGTATTAGAGATTTTAGTTGTAAGGATTTGTTTTTGTAATGGGCTTGTATTTTAAAAACAGTCGAGATTCAAATTGCCATTTTCACCCTTGCTTTCTATTCCATTATTTCAGTTAACTCAACTGTGAACTGGCTCAAAATGTATTCCCATATTTCCCCATAATTGCAGCATTGTTGAAATAAGACTTTCATCGTTCTCATGGAAACCCCTGAGTACACATCAAGCTGTGCAATTACTCAAAAAATAAACCCGCTAATGTCAGATTGGTGAAAATATCACAGTGCACTCCCATTCCCAAAATCCAGCTGGGAAGTATTACATTTACATTTGTGCATATTCACAGCCACAAGCTCTTTTAAGAAATGACATACAGACTGTTGGCCCATTTGGGTGGTTCCTTTGATGCTTTGTCTTCTTTTAGTGACGCCATACTGGAGGTATGTCCAATTCACTTTGCAGTGTACAATATTGTTAATAAACAGAACTTTTCTTTTATCTGTTTACTGTGCCTTTCTCTTATCTAGCCTTTAATTACTTAATTATTCTTCATTGGGCTCAATTAAAACACAATGGACTCTGCTGCTACAAAAGTCAACTATTTCTGCTCCTGCACAGCAGTATACAAAGCCTGGGAAAGATAGGCTGTTGCAGTTGGCCTTCTATTATGTACTTGGAATGAATGAGATTCTGTTTTTCTTTGGATGAAAGTCTGGGCTTTCTGATTATTATGCTAACAGCTAAATATAACATTGACTTTAATAAAATGTTCATGCTCCTGGAGTTGAGTGAGGAATAGATTCACATACATGGCAATCAACGCACCTTCCCCAAACAAAATTACTTTTTAGAAATAAATTGTTTTCTTTCTCTATTCTATAAGTGATTTGTTGCACAATGTCACCTTACTCAAAAGTAGTGGACCAGGTTTACATCAGGTTTTTTTCCACTCCTCCCCGTGCCTCTATCTAAATTAGTCAATTTATTTCCAAATTGCATGTCGAGTGTAGGAGCAAGGGCTTATGGCAGTATATTAAATCAATGCACACCTACAGTGTATATTTTGAGGTTTAATTTTTTCCTCTTTTGCTGATATTGATGGGGATGCACCTGGCTTTAAGTTTCATAAAGGACACACTGTCACAAATTAAAATCCTGTATATTCATACAGTAGAAGAAAGACAGCTATGAAAAGTGAATGAGGTGGATTTATGGAGCCGAGACATGCTTAACAATATAGACCAGACGTTGGCTGCCTTTTAGTTGTATGGGTGCCAGTCTGTACACTTTAATTTATCAGTATCAGAAGAACATACATGTACACTCTCATCAAAGGATGCATTTTAAGTTTGTGTTGCTTTTATGGACTATCATACAAAACATGCACACTTCTTTCTGCATAGACCTCGAATGTGAGCTCTTCCTAATGAATGCACATATACAGGATGTATGGAAAAACATGGTTTTCTGTTTGTGTACAGGTAGAGCTAAGATATTCAGTTTCAGTATGATGCAGCTTAACTTTTCTCTGTTGACTTTTCTATCTTAGTTGTCTAAGTTGAAGCATATACAATATACGCAACTGCTTTTTAATTACTATTTTGTCCTGACATTGCATTTTTTTTTACAAAACACTGTTTAACACATAAATGTAGGGCTGTAACTAACCATTGTTTTCATTATCGATTGATCTGCTGTTTTTTTCTCGATTAATTGGTCTAAAAATGTTGAAAGCGCAATTTCTTAAAGCCCAAAGTGCAATCTTCAAATGTATGTTTTGTCCAACTGTCAGTCCAAAATCCAGAGATATTCATTTAGCAAAAGACAACGAAAAGCAGCAAAGCTTCTCAAGTTAATGTTTTGAATTTTTGCTTGAAAAAATTATGTATATTATAGATTTGATTCAATTTTAGATTTTAAACATTTTCTTTTCAGCGGTGACACAATGCCACAATAAGAGCCACTAGATGGCAGAAGGTTACTTTAAAACAATAGTTAACGAAGTGCAACTGAATGCACCGTTTGTTTACCGAGATGCACATGAACGCACCATGAAGCCCTGCTGGAGCCCACATGCTTTACCTTTATTGTTTGTTTACATAACTCACTCACAGGGAGGGCAAAATGTTGCCATCCTGGTGGCTTTAGGGAAGCAGGAGGATTTTTCAGTTCTGTTGTTTATCCCTCTTCTCTGTCTCCGGCAGTGGACAGGGGTCTGGAAAAAGCAGTTTCAGGCTACTGGTAAGCTAATGCTAACATCTGTCTTTAGCTGCATGCTACCAGCCTGTAAGCTATGCTCTGTCTGTTGTTTTTTTCTTTGGACGTGCACAAGAAGTCTGGGGTGGATAGAGAAAAATACTGGGGGAATCATTGATTCTGCTTACATATTCTCTGTCAACCTACTATTCTATAAATCAAATCATTGTTTCAACTCTTTAAATGTTGAATGAATTCCTGTGTGTGAGTGTGCATTGTTAACCCCATTTGAACGATTCATCGCATCCCACCCCTCTGTATGACGGCAAAGTTTCAGCTCCACCTTCAAGTGTGACCGTTCAAAAGACACTTTGTACAAATTAGCTTGTTTCAAGCATACAGCGCCTTTAGCGAGTTACATAAGCTCTGCTAACATCCACTTCCTGTTTCCTGGTTGTGTTTTTGTATACGAGTGTAGGTATGTATTTATTTAAATTATTTTTTTCAATTAGTTTGTGCACTTTAGCATCTCCTCTCTGTACTAAAGGTTGACATTTTTCCAAGAACTTTAGGGACTGGATTTTTCTCCTGAAATTTACCAAGTTTATGGGGCTGCATGTGTGTGCTTCTTTTTAAGTATTAAATAGCAGCATGTCTCCCCCTGTGTGTTTGAGGCACCTTGAATGCCCTTAACCAGCACTAATAGGAGATAATGATTGGTGCTCAACAAAGAGCGAGATTCATTTTGAATTATTAACAAGTTAACTTTGTAGTGGAGGCACTTTATCCCCGAGGACAAACAGCCCAAATGTTTGCAAAATATAATTAAGCCGAGGCATCTTTAAATGTCATTGCTGCCTGTGCCATGTTTCAAATTGTTCTGCATCAACAGAATTTAACGAGATGGCTAAGGAATCCATTTCCTGCAAGCATGTGATAAGCCACACATACAGTGGAGCACTTTCATTGATTGCCAAAATAAAGCATTTTGTATGCAAATGGGGGAATGGAGTGGCTAAGCTGATTCAGCCTCATGGACACCAAATAATGGTCTTTACAATTAATACTTTTACATGCTATCCATTGAAAATGTCATCTTCCATTTAATGGCTCTAAAACATTTACACATGCCCAGAAAAGAGGGGGAAAATGCACTGTGTTCCAATGGATTAATATGAAAGCCAACAAACAAATAAAGCCATGCATCCCTCCCTCCCTCCCCCCAGAGTATTTGTCCCTTTCCTGCCGTCTCATGCTCCTGCACATTTTGGATTAACAGATAATCTTTGAACATGAAGGAAGGTCTGCTAACCCCGAGGGGGTGGGATGTAGTGAGTGAAAGAGAGCACAGGATTGGAGGCAGTGCTGCATTGTTTGAACGTAATGTGCTTGTTCTTGTTAACATGCAGCTCTTTTTGTAGTGGTGATATGGCCTTACCCCTCCTTCGCTCTTGCAGGTTGTTTTACAGGAAACCCACAATTCTGAATAGATAAAGGGCACTGGGCTAACATGGGCTTCAGCTACAATGGAAACCTTTCAACTGTTTGTGTGGACCAACAAATCACTTGCAGTTGGTTGTAAGTATGGAGCCTGCTGTTGACCTGTCTGGTCTCATCTGTTTAACAACCACTAAATCCAGAACAGGAGGACAGTAACCTGTAAGGCACTTTCCATTATTCACTAGTAGTGCTTCATCTTCAGAATAGATCAATCTTCAAGTTCTGTTACGTTGACATTATTTTAACATTTAGAAAACAATATGAACCAGATAAATCAAACTCAGATTTAGAACAATTGTCCAAACTTGTAAACAAAGCTATCTTAAGATAGCATTTATCTTAGTTGGTATATTGGTTGGTATACTTTACAATACCCTATCTTAATTTCCTGTCAATCTCCGTTTGTACAATATCATGTATTATAATTGGTTATTTTCTTAAAAAACATATCTTTTTATATTTGATAGAATGGAGCATTTGATCTAATCACTTAACCATCTACCCTATAAGTGTACTGATATAAGTGTATCTCCTGCGTCCCTTACTGTGCCTCCTCTGCTCTTTCCAAGATTCTCTGTCTGGTCCTGCACATTTTACTTTTTCTTGTGATGCCTTTGTTGTTTCCTGTGTCATCTGTGTCCTGTTAAAGGTTACATTTACAAGCTGGGAATGATTGTGCGAAGCTGAACGTGTAAATATTCGTGCCACCGAAACATTTGAATATGTATTAAAGAAAAAACAGTGCACACTGATGAGGGTGAAGTGTAGTACAACATCAGTGTTGTAACCCTCTCTTGAGTGGGTTTGTATCTGTTTAGGGACAACCAACAACAACTAGCACATACATGCTGATATGACAGCTTTATTTAATCTACTACACATCCGTTTCATTTCAAGTGAATCGGACACCCCCCTCTGTGTATTAATGTTGTAAGTAATGATAAAAGAGCATTTTAATTTTTGCATTTGTTAGCTGGCCAGTGTGGCATCATTGTAGTCTTTAAAATGAGCGCAGTGAAGAGCTGTGAAACAAAAGTGATTTAGATAGTTTTGTTTGGATAGATGTGTCTTTATATCATCAAGTCTACATTTTCTGAGGATTTTGGTTTGGTCATAAATGCTTTGAATGGTGGTGACTGGTGTGGTCAGACTTAAGACACTTGATCAAATCTCCGTTTGGGTTGAAATGGAATTTGTGTTTTTAATTGATCTTTACCTGATCAATGACAAGAACACTAACTGTAGTGAGAAGAGAACAGTATCATCTGGCAAAAAACACTGGGACGCAACAGTATTTCTATTCATTCATGTTTTACAAAGTTTTTCACTGTTGTTGTTCCCATCAGTAAATGTAGAAATACTACCTTTCTTAAAACCAAATGGCCAAAGGGGGCTAGTTTAATGATCAATTTAGGACCAACTTTATCTTACTTTATCTTATTTTAGTGCTTTATGGTCTTTGTGAATTGTTTTATTCTATGTATTTATGGTTTTGTGTTGTCTATCAAAGTTCCCCCTTCATCCCTTTTGCACTTTTGCTCTTCACCCCCGCAGTGTGTCATTCTCAAAATATGAACCCGGAATCATTTTAGAGTCAAGGACAGCAGCAAAAACTGTTGACAGCAGTGTTTGAAATAAATTAGAAAGCTGAGCCGTTCCAGAGCTACTGGAAGGCAGCGAGAGAGCAAGATGGGCAAGAAGGACGATGGTGATGGGGCTGACCTTCTGATCAGGTGAACGTGAGGACAGAATCCCCTCTCTGCTGCCCAGGCTGAATTTTTGTGCTTGAGAAGTGTTTAACTTTCTCAAATCCCAATTGCACTCAGTGGGGAGTGTCCTCTTTCCCATTGCCCAGAGGTTTAGTGACTGCCCTTACGCCTGGGCCTGAGGAGAGGGGGGGTGGGCGTTTGGAGGTTGGGGGGGATCAATAGGATGGAAGCTTGCCTGTTTGACAGAGGTGAAGTTAAGCTAGGAGAGAGAGAGAGAGAATGGGGTGAGATAGTGAGGGCTATAGATATCTGAGTAGGAATTATCCATGACACCTGGGCTCTCAAGCTGCAACCTTTAAGCACATGATTTAGGATCACCTCTATTTGTGGGATGGCCGTAGCCCGTTCAGCACATTCAATTCAAGCCATTGTGCTCTGTTAGCTCTCACAGCTGAGAAACATTGTCAGTTATTTGTTTAGAAATGCTTTTGTTGTTAAATCCTTCTACCTACATTGTTTCAGCCAGGCAAATTCAATTTAGTTTTAGTTTCACTTAGTTGTCAAGAAGATGTGGGGAAATCTCCTTTAAGTCATTCCCTCAGTCAGTCCATCCCCATGTTTTTCTGCACCACTGAATTGATACAAAAATGTTCTTTTTTCAAGCGATAATATATCATTCCAAATAATCTTCCTTTGCTTTGAGAATGGTGCCAATAAACTGACATGTTAAGAACAAATGCAACAGCCTTCATCTCAGTCAAAATCAACAGCCTTTGCTTCAAACAAACACAAAAACAAACTGTGCTTTCATGTTTTACCTTATTTTCTAAAGGGGGATAACCCTGGATGAGCATGAACATGTTGGCTTCCAAAAGGTTGACATTTAGCTATTGTAGATATAAAGATGGAGCACGTTAATGCAAAATGACGATGTCACGCTTCATCTTCCGAATTGAGGCACATTAATCCACAGTGTTATGGAAAATGCTGATAAAAAAATAAATGTACTGCATATTTGTAACAAGTGGCATCAATTTCCCTTTTGACTGTCAGTGAATGAAGATTTCTTCGCAGATTGCATTATTTACTCTGCTCAGAAAATCACAGAACTGTGAAATCCTTGCTAGCATATTTCTTGGTGTTCTTGATTTCTGGGAGAGATCCCAACAAAGGCATTGTAAATATGATTGGTTTAAAATGCCCCACAGTGACAACTTAGCTTTCATCATACCTACATTAATTAAACTTGGCTTTACCATAGACTTTGACACAGTCATTTTCTGGCCAATTGTGTATGCATGAGTGGTTCTGTCTTGGTCTGCTTTCTGATGATAGGCTTAATACGTATGTTGGTGAAAATAGCTTGAAGTAATCTGAATCTTCGAGAAGCTTATAAAAGAGAGAGTGCAGCGGCAGGGACCTAGCAAGTTTGCCGATCCTCTGTGAAACCAGACAAGGTGTCTTAAATGATGTAAGGTGCATCAGATACATTCTTAAAGCATTGGCACCAAAAATACTAAACGGGTCATTTTACAGTTGAAGAATAAACTTTTTGTTTGTATTTGCGAAACAGAAAAATAAGAACCTTACAGAGCAGAGATGCAAAAAGCTTTTTGCTCGGACATCTCTCCATCCCATGTACTTGTTGAATAAAACATCCATGCACAAGGTAACGGCAATGAGAGGGCTTGTGTTTGCAGAGATGAAACTCCCTATCCTCCACAATGCTCGAGAGAGTTTAGCCTTGATGCATTTTACACCAACCCCGAAACCTGCGTTGACAAGTTATCTGTGACCTGTGGTGAGAGCTGGAATGGCTGCGGTGAAAATCAATCTTCGCTTCTCCTCTCGCCTTGAATACCAGCAAAGCAAACAAACAGGCCTAAACAATACGATATATACCACATATCAATTACACTAAATGCCTCAGTATCTATACTTCACT
Organism: Sander vitreus; assembly: GCF_031162955.1. Lineage (NCBI taxonomy): Eukaryota > Metazoa > Chordata > Actinopteri > Perciformes > Percidae > Sander > Sander vitreus. Next base: position 21,785,770 of record NC_135855.1, read on the forward strand.
GTCCCAGGCACACACCGGTTACAAGGCACACACGCTGCTGTAAGACGATAATGGTGCTGCATTGTTCCTCACCATCTGGAGGGCTGATAAGGCCTGCCTGTGCATAGTTGATAATGAGAACAGGCAGAGGAAAAGTGAGTGTTAAACATTTCCTTGGCCCATGAAAAAGGTTCCATTAAGTCCACTGACCCCAATTGAATATTAATGAGCTAATTAACGGATTTATTGTTATGCGCAATTTCTGGAGGGGCAATTTTTTTCAAGTGCTATTATTTTTTCTAATTATTTTCTGTACTTTTTATAATTGAATCTTTGTAGCTGCCAGCATCCTGTTTGTGCCTTGGCAACAAGAAAAAAAGCAGTTGGCATCGGTTTTTCCTTCCTTTAGCTTGCTGTAACTACAATGAAAACAAGAAAATGTTCTTTTCAATACCAGTGTATTTGTCAACAAGACTATTCCTCATTCCTCCATCAACGCAACACAATTCATACATATTACTCTTTAAATACACCATCTTGCTTATCTGTTTTAGAAATATACAGAGCAAGTGATGTTTAGGTGTTGGATTACAGAAGTGCAATTACTTGGTTTACTGCAGGCTGCATTGCATGGAGGACTTGACAAAGGTTTAAATGGGCAGTGACAGCTGGGCTTGATAGATAGTATAATCAGCTGATGTAGAGAATGCACTGAAGCAGTCCTCAGTGGACAGCTGGAGAGTACAGCCAGCTACTAAGAGAGATGGTAACCTTGAGAGGAATGACTACTGATACTTTGTTTAATGGGTACATAAGGTATGAGCTGTAGCTTTAGGATCCACCTAACGTAGATTGTGCTTGTAATTGTGAGATTGTAATTTAAATTGTATACCCATGCTGTATTATGTGAAAACACTGTAATCATTCTATCCAAGGTCAGTTTTATTTTATTTTCTAAACCCCACCATTGACACACCAATTCAGTTTAAATGCCTTGAATATCAAATAATCCCAAATCTTAAGAGGAGTGAGTACTACCCGTATACGCTCTCTCTCTGGAAGTATACAGGAAACGATCACATTGGGACAGACCCCAGGGCAGACCCAGGATGTGCTGGAGGGACTACATCTCCCAGCTGTCCCGGAAATGCCTGGGGATCTCCCAGATAGAGCAAGCTGTGAGGAAAAAGGACATGTGAGATACTTAGGTTTCTGCTACCCTGATCCACATTCTGTTGGGTCATGCCTCTCTTGTTAGGCTTAAAACAGAAGACTGGAATTGACCAGTTGCAAGTGTTAGATTCCAACCTGTATTTGTACAGCTGTGTAGGGTAGTGGTCATTTTGGACAGGCTTCAATCAGCTTACTAAGGCCACTTCTAGCTAGCTGAAAAGAGTATCTCTGTTTGAAAGCGATGAATAAGAAGCAGCAGGGGCCATTCTGATAACCTTTTTGATAAGACTAATGTAATTATTATTACATTTTGCTGTCTGCGTGTTTGCCTAATTCTGTTTATGGCTGAAATTTGATTCCAGCTTAATAAAACCATCAATTTCTTGTGGTTACTTCACCAATATAACTCAGAGTAATGAACTCATTTTGCTGTTGTATGGAAATTTTGTCTCATTACAATAATTTTGCCTGATTCACTCGGCAGCCAATATTAAGAGTAAGGCCCTACAGTCATAGACTGGGTTATTATGCTATACATCACAAAGTGCATTAGGCTCATAAAACCTGTCAACAATAAGGTTGGAACGTTTGTGTGCATGGCCCAGCAGGTTAATATATTTCCTCCAAAGACTAACTAAAAGTATCCAAGCTATGTTGCTGCTATACAGAAACCAATTTTCTGCTAGTTAGGAATTCCAGATTCACTACCCATCCACCCTTTACACACATTACTTGCCCTAAATCCATACATGCATCTCCCATTGTCAGTCTGTTATAATTTCTGTACAGAATGTAGAGTTGATCTACTTTAAAGTTGAAGTCAGATTCACTGGGCAATTAGGTAAACCTCATGAGAGAATACAGCCCCTCTGTAACTAGATATTTTTTCATAAACATACAGAAAGTGAATGAAATTAAATCATTTCCAGACACAGCAATGTTTTGTCTTCATGAGGCTAAGACTGCGGTTCACTCAACCCCACAGACTCTGTGAAAAAGACTTTGCATCCTGTAGTTGGATGCTATATAGTCGATTAAGATGGCTTTTTTTTTTTTATCACTTTCCACACCAAACCTAATGTATGTTTTGGAACACTTCTAACACCTTTAGGATTTCAAACTGCCAAGTCATTCACCAACATTGTGGAGACTTATTGTGCTACTGCTAGAACCTATGCAGCCACAACTTTCCAATAGCAATTCATTATCATTTTAACTACATCATTTTAGTGGTGAAAGGAACACCTTATTGCAGTTTGTGGACATGTGTAGAGAATATGCATTCCATTTGCCGATAGCTGACATCCCTTGATAGAAGCCACGATTGCCTGTGTGGCTGGCAAGTGACTTGTACTCACACTTAGAAAGAACCAAAGTGGGGACAAAGATCAAACAACAGCGCATGGTAATTGTTTTGCAAACTGCATGTCACCGTGAATGTGTGGCGCTGAAAGAGCCTTCTTTGCGCAGCGCTCTAAGGCGTCAAATGCAGTTCTGAAATAGCTTTATGCTTCTTGAAGAGGGTAATCTTTTGTACCAATCAATTACAATACATTTCCCCCTCTGTTGAGGCACTAATAGCTCCTGTCTGTGCACATGATGAGGCATGTCTTGTAAATATACACTTTTAAATGTCTTATAATATGCATGGGGAACACAGAAACACACTATAACAGAGGGGTTGAGCATCAGAGCTGGAGAAGCAATTTAGCTGAGTTCCTCAGTCAAAGAAATGAGAATGGAGCAGTTTGTGGCTTTCCTCCCATTAGCCAGATTGAATTACTGTGTTTTACTTTTAAGGGCCATCTGTTCTGGTTTAAGTCATATTTCTAAATCTGTCATGTTGTGCGGGTGTGTATGTGTGGAGAATGCTTCTTTGACGTGTGGGAACAGTTTTTTGCTAAAAATAAAATGATGTTTAAAGACTATTATGAGATCTGTGACTTGTGTGGAAATGCTATTGCAGTTTGCAGACTTTTCATGTCAAAGGTTCATCTTGTGCTGCCTGGCATCAGTGCTGACAACTACTTGTCGTCAACAAACTATCCTTCTGAAGGACTTTAATTACAGGACACTCGTTAGACTTCGCAATGTAACACATTTCTTTCAGATTCAGAAGGATATACAGATACTGTATAAAGAGAGCGAGAAAGAGACTGCAGTGTGGTAAGACAGATAAAGAGATGGAGTGATGAGTGATGTGGTTCACTCAAAGATTGTAGTTTAAGTAGCCTCATATTGAATTGCAATATGTGCCAAACATTATCAAAATAAACTGAGATGTGACATTGCTTTACTGTATAGTAAATTACTTATTTTCTTCATTAACTAATTAATTACTTCTTATGTTTTAACATTGTCAGCTTTTCAAGGTAGCACACAATTGACTCTGAACCCTCGCCCCCAAACATGGATTGTCCAATTATAGCTTAGCAACCGTAACTAGGCAGAGCAGGACTTTCATGCTTTGATTTGTGTGATTTATGTGGAAGCGGTGAGCATAGATTCTACTAAAGAAGGTACTCCGTATGTAAAAATGTTGGAGTGTGAGGTCCTCTTTGTAGCTTTTTTCAAAATCTTCCATTTCTTTTCATTGTCAAACTGTCCACAACTACAGCCTTTACTGAGATAGAGTTACATTCACCAAACAATTTCTCCCTATTGTACTTATCATACCAGAACTAACTAGCTCTACGCTGCATTAGAAGACCAATGTCCTACATAAATCATAAGAATGCTGACTTTTTTTCTGGGACATGCAGCTTTAGCCTCAGTCTTTTAGCACGATATCATGTATGTAGCCATCAAGTGTATATTTTACACCTTTTACAAGATTCTCATTTTAAAATGAGTCGGCTTAAAACGGTAAATCATCTGTCAGAGATGGCGTTTTCAACAAATTCTGGAGGTAATGTAAGTGTTAGTTAAATTGTTCTTACTTTGTTCCCTCAAATGTTTCCAGATACAAAAACATTTTGTAATGCTGCGATTTACATCAGATGCACTGTACTATATATTGGGGGAAAATACTAATTTAGGATACAACGAGAGATTTTAATTTAATTAATACTCACAGGCATGCATTTCTGTCGGGTCATTCTTTTCTCTTTCTGAGTTGAAATGCTGACATGATCCTACACAATTTAGGCCTGGAAGAGCATCAAAAATGTCAGCAATCCACTGTGACGTTGCAAAGATGGAGGTGCATGGCTTTAGAGGACAAAACATTTCCCTGCCAGCAGAAAGACTCTCCAGAACAACCTCTTTGCAGCCCAGAAGGCCTTGCACTGTCACTGAGTCCCACGATTGAATTGAATGGTCCACAGATTACTCAATTATTTCTATATACCAGCCTTCCATGGCAGACTAAAGGCCTATTATTGGAGGGACTGAGACCATAGGAACTTATTACATGTGTGACCTTTTAAAGCCTTTCACCGTGATGGATCTCAGGTGAGAATTTACTGGAATCAATTTTTATCTGAAAGCTCGATGCTTGCTCACTGGCCCAGCCCTGTGTGAAACATTCACTTTATAAAAGAACAAAAAGACTGAAAGAGAGAGAGACAGCCCCTTGACTACTGGAAATGGGCAACATTTTAAAGCAACCCAAATGCCTTTGTGTCCTTTCCTCCCAAATTAAAAAAGACTTTGAAATAGAGGGCTAGAGGAAGTGCGGGAGTATTGTGCTTAATCAAGGTAGAAATACAAAGACAGAGCCAGTTCCCCAAAGGTTCACATCAAAAGGTGCATCCCACTTTGTGAGCTATTTAATCAGTTAAAACACAGATGGCAGGCTGCCGCAATTAATTAATCATATATGAGGCATCCTGTACCTGCTAGCAGAAAGTATGTCAGTGCTACAGAGATCTCATTTGGATATCATTGTAACTATGTGCCACCAGAATAATTGCTGAATATGATTAGGACTAGCTTTGAAAGTTATGCTGGACATAATGTACTGAATTACAGTACTGAAACTACTGTTCTGCTCTCCCTTTGTATATTTTGCTACTGCTTCACTGTGGCAGGGTAAAGGTCAGTTATTCTGCTTTGACTTAAGTGTAGTGTATAACACAATATACAGTAGATGTCATTGATATGCTGTTAGAGAAACAATGGACCGAGCTTTGTAGGGGAAATACAGGGCTCTAACTTAACTTTTTTCACCACCGTCCCAAACCATCCCGACATCCAATTGAAACCGTCCCAAAGTAAATGCTGGCTGTACCAGTTATAAAATGACTGTTTTTCTTCAATAAAATTATTTTCAGAATTAAAAGTGATGTGTGGCATAAATAAAACACCATGGAAATGATTAAATTACATATTAGCTCACATTTCATGTTCAAAAAACATTTGTTACATATACATAGTTATTGATTTATTAACATCACATGGACAGTATTTAATCAGCAGTTTTTGTCACTTTTTGTGCAACTGGGTACGTTTATCGAATTTTGCTCTTTCCATATAGCTTTTCTAATGCAATACTTAAAAATCTACAATAAATTAGTTTATGTAAACAGCTATTGACAACATCATCGGAGATTTAGGATATGGTTTAATCACAGTTTTTCTGGCCATTATTCAACGTCATAACTCAGGAACTGATGATTATATACGATACTGTGACAATATTTCACATTTGGTCGGATACTGAATTGGTGGCACTAATCTTGGGTGCCCTCCTTGAAACTGTGGTTATGGTATAGATCTTCTGTGCTGCCGGGTTGAAGATGTGTGTGAAGCTTCCACATTTCAGACGTTGTAGCTTCATTGCAGCAACATCCATATTTGAAGCATTGTCTACTGTCATGGCTACAACTTTGTCAGAATCAGCTTTATTGGCACATACAATGAATTTGATTTGAAGTTTTTTGTTTGTTTTAATGAACTTACAAACAATTAGACAAACAGCAGAACAAGAACAACAAAGCTTAACAAAGTCAAGTCAAATCAATTTTATTTATATTTCCCTATATTACAAATCAATATTTGCCTCAAGGGGCTTCACAATCTGTACAGCAAACAGCATCCTCTATCCTTAGACCCTTGAATCTTGAATCTTGAACGGTTATCCCAGATGGCTTTGATTTTGTCCTTCGTTCTCCTCTCCGCCACTGCCTCCACACTGTCTAGTTCCAACCTGATCACCTAGCTTGTTGAGACTGCTGACCTCCAAACCTTGATGCTACCACCCCAGCACACTGAGAAAAGATCTGCTGGAGCCTGTTGCACACACTAAAAGATCTGAGTCTCCTCAATAAGAACAGTCTGCTCTGGTCCTTCCTAAAGATGGCTTCAGTGTTGTAAATCCAGTTCAGTTTTTTTATTGATTTGGAATCCAAGGTACTTGTATGAGTTCACCCTCTTCATTTCCTCTCCCTGGATGACAACCAGGACAGGGTACTTCCTGTTTGTCTGGTAGTCCACCACAAGTTCTTTGGTTATGCTGATATTGAGCTTTAGGTGATTGTTGTTGCACCATGTGACAAAGGCTCTCTATCAGTCTTCTGTAAAAATAGTCTCCAAGTAAAGACAGCATGTTTCTCACTGGAATCATACAAGTCAATATCGTGATAACTTCCATTTTGCCAAAAAATACAATTAATACATTGTATTAAATGTCTTCAAGGTCTTCACTACATATATTATATCTGGACATACATGGATATAAACTGCGACTTGACTGGTTGACAGAGGCATACAACCACAAGGCGATAATTTTAGTTTGATGCAGGGTTTGGTTGAATATCAGAGTGCTGTGTTTTCTATCATAGCAAGTAGTTAATGCATTCACTAAGCTTAAGATGAAGTGAAAACCAAATGGGTTCTGTGTGCTGACAACAAAGATTGAAAGAACCACTTGGGTGAAGGCAGGTCTACTATGTTAGCGCTCAGTTAAATTTATACATAGTACATGCTTTAATAAAGCACATTGTCTCTCTGTACTGCATTGTGTATAATGATGGAAGTGTGAAAATGGCCACTGGGAGTATGATTCTTCAAGCATGAGCACTAGAGCTGTCAGTCTTCCTCTATAATACCATTCAAATTTCATTTGTTATTTTGTTAAATATTCAAATAATATTCAAATATTTAATGCTCAAATGCATTTATAAATATGTACTACACTACTCAGGTTTATGCATTGTCAATGCCACTAATAAGCATATGGTTGTTGTTACACATTCTATCCACTAGAGGAACATTAGCCTGGCCTTGAAGGGGACCTACGTCACGGCGCATTGCATTTCTGGCAGGCCGCTCTCTGTTTACATTCATTTTCCACCACGAGCACACAGCGACAAAGACAAATAAACAGAGAACTCAGTATATGAAACATTATCTAAGAAGTGTAGTGAAGCGGCTCTGTTCTAAAGGCTAACGATGCTCGATTAGCACAATGACATCATGTTAGAAAGCACAGCCAAAACGATTTGTCATAAACTAATAACAATAGTGTTAGCCACGATGCTAACTGCATCGATAAGCCAAACGGTGCTGTCACTACTATTTTAGTGATTTATAAGCAACCTGTTTCTTGCAGATTGTCACATTACTGAGAATACAGCTATTAGAAGGTAATAAATGAAGTCTAAGCTAACTCTGACAGATGTAGGGCAGCTATCATTAACTTTAGCTGTCTCCGTAAACTCCCAGCTAAGCTACTAGCTATATCTCGCGACGCAGTAAGAAACAAGAACGAGCTAACTAATGATAACATAAGCATTTTGATTCGGTGGATGTCGATTTTAAAACTATTTCCCATCCTTCTTCAGATTTCCAGCCGCAGCCTGTCACTCTCCCCTGTACTAACGTTACTCGGTATACGTAGCGCGCTTTGGAGGAGGGTCTGGCAAAGCAAGACTACTCGGTACTAGGGCTGAAACGATTCCTCGAGTAACTCGAATAATTAGATTACTAAAAATCCTCGATGCAAAATGATTTGCCTCAAAGCTTTGTTTAATCAATGTTACCAAAGTTGTATCGCTCACGGTGTTTCCGCACGGATGATTATTACTGTCGCACACCGGGCTGACGCTGCTGGCGACACATGCCATGAAGACAGATTACAAAATTAAGAAAGAGAGTGTAAATAATGAGGGGCTAAGAGAAGAGACAGGCTGGAGAAAACATCAGCAAGTGTCCAAAGTTTGAAATCAGTTCAAACGTAATTAAAACGAAAACTCAGTGTGTACAGTGTGTCTACTGCAAAATCGAACTAGCTTACCACAATAATAGCATGACGTCAGTGCTTCAGCATCTCAACAGAAAACATTGAGTCTAACTTAATCATCCATTCCACGAAGCGGACCCGACAAAAGTAAATCACAGAGTTGTATGGACGATGAAACTACACCAAACACAACAACTATCAAAATCAAAGACAAGAAAATATGTAGTGGTGACCACAATTTGATCTAAAGAGCCGACTTGTTGACAATCCCTTCAGAAAAAACAGCTGACTGTTGCGCACCATTCTCTCTCACTCTCTATGTTCACGGAGAAACAGCAGATCAACGATCTACTAGCATAAGTGTAACAGAGCTGTGTAGCATTGTAATCAAATATATAAATGAAAATAGGTTGAGTATAACTTATATATACTTATATACAGATCAGTCTCAGGTTGAAACTTGTAGTTCTGAAAGTTAAGTTGTACAACTTAAGGTAATGTTTATGTATGTTTAATGTATGCCTTAGTTTGAGGTTGATATTGCATTTCAGAAAATGTTTTCTTTAAAAACAATGTAATATGGCACTTAAATGCACTTAATATGTTTAGTTTTTTTTGAGAGATGATATTGTAAGCAATGTAGGCAATAAAAATGTTGCTTTTTCTGAAAATTAAACCAAACTATTGTATATTGTTGCTCCTCAATAAAACAAAAGTATTTCTTATCCGATTACTCGATTAATCAATGGAATAATCGGTAGAATACTCGATTACTAAAATAATCGATAGCTGCAACCCTACTCGGTACGTAACGTTAGCTCACAATGCTTTGTGTTTCCCGCTAACTTATTGTTCATCAGACGTGACATGACAAAAGCATTTTGTTTCACATGCGGGTAGGCCAAGGCGGGAAGAGGGAGATTAGCTAACGTTAGCCAACCTATTTATAAACAAAAAAAAGTCACATTTGAATAGTCATTTTAGCATTTGAATAGTATTGATTTTTTTTCCTATTCAAATTATTTTCGACTTTCAGCAGCCCTAATGAGTACATTGTTTTTGAATTTGGGAAGTAGAGCTGTGGATAAATACATCTTTTATTCCAGTTGTACATAGGGATGGGTACCGAGAACCGGTACTAAACTGGTACCGGATCCAGACTGGTCAGTACCAAAGTATTGTTAAGCTCCAGGACAAACAATACTATCCTAACGATACCCATCCCTAGTTGTACAGTGAACAAACAGTTGCTTGCTAACAGAATACAACACTGATACATTTAATGCCTAAATACAATACAAACTACTCCACGCTTTTCTTTTTCTCTCTCACTCTCTGTCACTCATTCGCACACTTATACATACAGATATACACTCATTGTGTAGGTAGTAGACTTTTTGATCTCTCAGCTGTTTTTGGACATTTTATACATGAAATGTTTCCACCCAATCCCATAGTGTGCATCCTTGGAAGCGTAAGAAGACTGCATCAAAAACAGAGAGATAATTAAAAATAATATACAGTATACATTCTCTCCAGATCATCCATACTCAACAAGGTGATGCACTCTCTTTTTCTTTTCTTTACGAGGGCAGAAAATTGCACATGTAATAAAATCTAATTTTGTATTTAATTCTGAGAACTACAATAAACACAAAACAAGCAGTAATAAGCTGTTCAAAAAGCTGAATACCACAGCAATTTATTGCGAATTCCAGGGCTGTGTTAAAGCAGTGCTGGAAAGTGGAGGGGCCCACATTCCAAATCTTCTCTCCCTCAGGCTCTTTGCTTTCCATGTTATTAGCTGGACTGCTTGGTGAGAACCCAATCTGATCAACTTATTTTACTATATAATGCTCCAGTTCCCATTGAAAGCTGTTAAAAAAGGATTGTGATTGAGGTCATCCTTGCATCCATCACGTTGGTAAATGCTGCAACGTATATATTACCATAACCATGTTTGGGTTCGGTACGCGAGAGGGACAAAGCTCAATAATAACTGTAATGCCATTTTAACGTTTACATAGAGCTGCATAGTCAAACTGTGGTTTGTTGTCAGGGTTTACACGTTACTAAAGTGGATCACTATAGTATATAAATGAAGGCCTGCATTCTGAGAAATATACTAATGATACAATGTTCCTGTTATCAGACACTAGCAAAATCCGGATACATTACCAAAGTGAAACCATCTACTCAGATTACCGTTTTACTTTCCATATTGTAGTTGTTTTTGTTCACAAACACTGATAAAACACAGCAATATTGTGGGAAATATTTTAGGTTTTTTTTGTCTGCAGCATTGTATTGTAGATATCTTAAATTAGCTCCAACTTTGGGTGTGGTTTGAGGAATGAGCAAAAAGTAAAAAGTCTGCATAATATTTTTGAATATAAATTGAGGCACTGATGGCACAGGAGAAAATGCTATGTGGGGATTATTCACAGTTATATAATGTTAGGAAGAAAACCAGGCGCTTCTCATTTTGGTCACTTATCCCTCATTGTAAAGGTCTGTATATTTCATTGCTGGTGCAGCAGCTTAGGGGATACATTTCAAAGCAGCAAATAAAAATTGGCTAAACTTCCAAAATTAGCACTTCAAAGTCAAACATGATTTGCAGCGAGGGAAGGGGTGGAAGCTGTGTGACTGTGAAAGAGTGCGTTTGTAAAAGCTAACTGTGTGTGTGTGTGTGTGTGTGTGTGTGTGTGTGTGTGTGTGTGTGTGTGTGGTGAAGCTGATGTACAGAGTTCAGCATTAGGCCTTAGAACCAATTTCTAGGCAAATTGGTTTCATTTAAGAATGAGATCACAGAGTAAGCAAACCTCTTTCAGGGCAAGTTCATGCATCTGTAGCCATTTATTTCAGCTTTATATGCATTGCTTGGCACAGGCTGTTTGTAGGTAGAATATGCATAATCTTAGCCTTGGGCACCATGCTATAGTTAACTTGTTCACATTTACCTGTTATTACCATGGAGTTTAATAGTTTCTTCCATTTCATTGCATTCTGTCAAAAAGAGCTTCAGCAGTAATTTAGTATTTTGTTTTCTATATTCCTTCCAGCACTGTTCAATGCTGTGGAATCGGTGCTAATCAAAGCCACATGCAACTAATTGCCTTCTTCAGTCTCTTGCATTTAGCACAAGGAGACCCATTAGGCATCAATGGAACATATGTTGGAGTTTTTAAGTTGGTGTCAAAATCTGTTAATTTATAATATATTATTATTATATATTTAATTTATTTATATATATATATATATATATATATATATATATATATATATATATATATATAAGGAGAATAATAGTCACTTGACCACAGTTAGCATCTCTGCTCATATTTTCTATTTATTTAAAATAACTGTAATCAGCAAATTTTAAAACAAATGCTGTGGCTTTGTCTCTGATGCTGTAAGGTCAAAGATGTTTGTTTTGAAAGATTATGAAGCATAATGGTTCATAGAGAGTAGAGAATATAGATTGTCCATTCAAATTGTTATATAATAAACATTACACATACAGCAAAAATAAACAACCAACCTCATTGTCATGAACAGCTTTTTTATTATTATTTTAAAACCATAAAATGCCTAATCCCACATATACCCACTTGATGGCAATTAGGGTTGTCATGACAAAAATTGACTGAAATTGGCTTTCGAGTTTGGCTATCGTAATCCTGATTCTTCCAGTAGTTTTTTCTCTTTCCACCCCGCCTACTTGCGCACATCCAAAGAAAAAACAGGCACAGCGTAACTTACTGGCTGGTAGCATGCAGCTAAAGACACGTAACGTTAGCTTACCAGTAGCCTGCAGCCTGATTATTCCGGACACCATGGCCACTGCCAGAGTCGGAGATGACGAAGAAACAACATCAAATTCTCCTGCTTCCCTGAAGTCACCATGTGGCAACATTTTTGCCTTCCCAGTGAGTGAGTTATGGAAATAAACAACGCAGGTAAAGCATGTGGGCTCCGACGGGACTCCATGGTGCCTTCAGTTTAGGACTGCACGATTATGGCCAAAATGATAATCACGATTATTTTGATCAATATTGAGATCACGATTATTTGTTGATTTCAACCAAAACAAATTGTATTGTCACTGGCTAATTATAACTGCTTTTACATCCATATTGGGCTACATTCCTGCCAATACATCCATATTGTGCTACATTCCTCCTGTTGAAGGATACTATGAAGGAGTATGCCATTTCAGCTGTTGTGCGACCGCTTTCCACACATGCGTGATTGCCGTGAAAAGATACATGCAATGTTAACCGGTATCTACCGGACGAAATAGCAACGCGGATTACGGTGCCACTTAAATGTCTGCTCCAAAACAGACAGAGGCAACAGAAACATCGCTACATGTCACGCTAGTAAACACTAATAACACGTTACACAGCAGCTAACATTAGCCTACCATTAGCTACAGTAGTAACTGGATTAAACATGGCTAAAATGCTGACAACTAAACGGTGTAGTGTGACTGTATTTCACTGTAGAGGATTCCAATAGCAGTCTGCCGCTAAAGCTATGAGCTAAAAGACTCAAACTAGCACTGGTCACTGCTGTTGTCTGAAAAACAACACAGATGGGACAAAATGTTGCGTTTACTGGTAAACTGGTAAACCTCGTAATGACTTATGACCGACTGCTATCTGTTGTGAAATTTCCCTCACGTTACTCTGTCCTCTGTGACTGTCAACATCTAAACTAAGCTGCGCGGTGCAGGGAACAACTCTGATTGGCTCATGGAGGCACGTGATCAGACAGTGGTTTATGGAGCTTTGGAAAAAAAAAAGAAAACTTTGATATGGAGCGTTCTATGAACGGAATGAATCATTTTAAATATCGCTCGATCACGTGAATTTGATCGTGGGAAGCCAAAATCATGATCGTGATTAAAATTTGATTAATTGTGCAGACAATGGCAATATATCCAATACTGTCCCAGTCATTCAATAAACAGTGACATTTCCCTTAGTTGTTTTCTATTCAGTGGCAAAGGACACCCTATAATAACCCTCTGGTCAGGAAGAATTTATTCAAATAGTTATTCATTACAACTTCCTCTAACATAATGAATAAGCAGTGAAGGACATAGTACTGTAACACATGCACATAGTAGCACTTTTGCCACTTTTTGCACAGTTTATGTAGATTTATTATGTTTATTTATGTATATGTTTTTAGCCAAGGTGGCATGGGATGGCAGTCCGTCCTTCGGGCCACCACTTTGGTTTAAACTGAAATATCTCAAATATTGGATGGATTGCTTTGAAATTTTGTAAAGACATTTATGGTCCCGAGAGGATGAATACTGCTCACTTCAATGAACACTGACTTTTTCTGATATTCAAGGATACATTCTAACTATTTTGGTGATCCTCTGACATTTCCTCAATGCCAGCGGTAGGTCAAAGTTTTCTCTTATGTTATGATACATCTCAACATCTACTTAATGGATTAGCACAACATTTGGTACAGACATTCATGGTTCCCAGAGGATATATCCTGCTGACTTTCTTTATTGAAATATCTTGACTATCTGATGGTTTGCTGTAAAATTTGGTCCCCAGAGGATGAATTGTAAGAACTTTGATCTCCTGACTGTTCTTCTACCGCCATCATCTGGTCAACGTTAACCTGCAAAATGAATGAAATTCCAAACAGCCTCAGCTGTACTGTGTTTAGCTAATTAATAAATGTTACCTTGCTAACATGCTAAACCAAAATGATGAACATGTTAAACATTATACCTGCTTAACATCAACATGTTAGCATTGTCATTGTTAGCATTCTGATGTGAGCATTTAGCTCACATACAACTTCACAGAGGCTAACATGGCTGTAGACTTTTAGTCTAGTTACTTTATGTGTACTGTTTGAGCCAAAGTCAAAGACAAAATGGACAATAACATTTTTCTTATTCTTATTTGCTGAAATATAGGAAACAGGTATGCATGCTTTATCTTGTCGTGCAGCCCAGTATCCCAGGAAATATATTATATCGGGCAAATTTGTAGGTCGTGATTTTTTCCAGTGCCAATGCAGGATGTAGTGTATCCTTTTGTATTGTAGCAAATCAGAAAGTAAGGGTGTGGCGATTGGTATGGTGGACTGGTGTCTGGCATGTAGCCCATCCAAAACTCTGATGCAGAAGATCAGAACCCATTGCAGACCTGCAATTAATGTTTTCTCTCTCTTTTTTTTTTTTTTTTACATAACAGCTGTTCTTCCATAACATTAAACAAGCCGTTAAGTTGCCTAACCTTAACCATATCTCAACGATAGTTAGTTAATTGGCCACACCCAGATTTTTTCCTTGACAAAAAATGTTAAAACTTCGTTTTCAGAGTCTTTGACTCAGTGTTCTGTTACATCAGGGTTGTATCATGGCAATACAATCTCTTAAAGGTCTCACTGGTACAACAACCCTATTGGGGTACATTATTTATTATATAATTATTAATACATTTTTGTCATGTTGTTGTGTTATGTAAATAATATATTGTGATACTTTGACTTGTAAAGAAGGAGCATTTCTAATATACAAACTCTCTGTCCCATGAAGAAACTGGTGTGTTTTGGGATGGAAATGATTGTCCAGAGCAGAATAGATATGATTAGAATTTCCCACATGGCAATAATGAGGTTGATTCCTTGCCAAGAGTTGGACACCACACCAATTTAGAAAATACACTGGCAGGAGGCTACTTTGAATATTACCTGTAGTAATCAAAATGCACGGCCTACTATCAGTTCCTTCTCCCAAAAAACTCTCATCCATAAAATTAAATTCAGTACAACTGTTGCAGTGTTGATGGATCCAGAGTGAAACACATAATCAGTAGTTTCACTTAGACATTTGGCAGCCTTTCCACTTATCTGCCTTCCTTGTGGTTTTTATTCTATGTGCACCCTTTATGATCATGCTCTGCTGACAGCTGTCCCTATGTCAATATGAATGTCTGTCAGGAGAGATTATACATCACATGAATCGAGGCAGATAATGAGCAAGAGGGAAGGGCACTTTTTAACACCCCCTTGTGTGCAACATATGACACAAGCCAAGCTAATTAAGCAGATGCCATAATGCAGTAATCAGGAACACAGAGTAGGTTGGAGAATTCACAAACTTGAGTCATAACAGCACAACATTTGGTGCTTAAGATCGTCTCCACTAAAACAAGCAGATGGGAATGCCAAGCTGCAGTGCATGTGTATTTTTGTATGTGAGAATGTCTGCGTGTGTCATGTTTAGTAATTTTCTGGGTTCATGTCTGTTTGTTCGTACCTTATTCTTCATTTGCATGTTTTATTATATGGTTAGAATTAAAAATTGTGTTTTGTGTAGACTCGTATATATGCCTACATGTGTCTGTGCATGACAGAACACACACCTCTGAATCTATGTGTGTATGAATTTATAGCTGGGGACAGCGTTACCTGGTGAGGTTTTTTCCTCATTATTTTTCGGGAAAATGAGCAATCAGCCATTATGCATGGAACCTGATTGTTTCCCTCTGTAAATCAATCCAGGAATTGCAATTAAAATACTCTCTTATGTGGTTTAATTGATGTCTACCTAATCCTTTATTTGCACACCTGCCGGTGAGTCTGAATTTTTAATGAATTTGTAATTAATGCTCTTTGCACACTTGATTTATGTGTTAGCAAATTATATTGCTGTTCTGTGTCCTGCCAGAAGAAAAGAAAGAAAATGTCACAAATGGGTTTAAATCTGAAGTTTACCCACTTTCACCAAAAAGGAAGAAGCATACTGTGTTGAATAATAATAATAATAATAATAATAATAATAATAATAATAATAATAGGTATTAAGGCAGTGGAGGTTTGACACATGAAATGGCTTAAAACGACTAGACCTACGATAAATATTTTGTTGAGTTGTGTACTTACATTTTCCCAAATTTTTCCAACAATATGTTAACCCAGAGAAATCTGTAATTTTATTCAAGGCAACGGTCCATTGCCTTTACGTTTGGTCGCCTGTCAATGGCGTCATAGCCTTTTTGCGCATGCGTCAGCGTTTTGGTTGTCAGCCAGAAGCTGTCATAAATTGACTTTCTATCCAGTTTTAAGCCACATATTTAGATACACTTTTTAGATATTGGTTGTTTTTAACTTTATATTTTAACAGTATGAAGGATTTTAGTCATGGGCATCTGGATCTTAAGGTATCAGAGAAACA
Organism: Sander vitreus; assembly: GCF_031162955.1. NCBI lineage: Eukaryota > Metazoa > Chordata > Actinopteri > Perciformes > Percidae > Sander > Sander vitreus. The sequence continues at coordinate 21,802,329 of NC_135855.1, forward strand.
AGCTGAGCAAAGGTTAGCAGCAGCTCGGCCCGCAGCCCCTCCACGACTTCACCAAACGGCGTCTTCTGTTGTTGTGATTAAAAGATCCGTTGCGGCAGACATTTTTATAATATTTATAAAATAAATATTAGGGCTGTCAAAATTAACGTAATAATAACGGACTTATCGCAGGACCATCATTACTCATTGGGTTAAAGAGGCCTGAAAGGTGTTTTGTGACCAGTTAAAAATGCAGATTTATAAACGCAAAATTCCTGTTAACTCCACAATTTTTTTTGACACACGATTAGCGCACCACGTTCTGTGATTTGGGCCTCGGGTTGCGCTGCATTTTGGGAAATCAGGAAGCAATGCAGCAGTAACGTTGTGGACAACTGTAAAGTTCTCCGTGATAACATCCAGGGGATCACCAAACCCGCCATCCGCCGTCTGGCTCGCCGCAATGTGAATTTTGTTACCACCCTAGTACATCAAGTCTCAAATTCAACTTGAAAAATGTTGTGTGTCTTGCTCAGGGATGCATTGGTTGATGTAAGATTACAAATTAATTAATTTGTGATTGATCGCGAATTAATTATGGACAATCATGCGGTTAAATAGTTTAATTAATTGACAGCCCTAATATATTTATATATATATATAATGCAACAAAATCCCGGTGAACTGTTCTGAACGCTCCAGTTTCAACAGTTTTTTCTACTCTCGGCTAAGTGTTACGCAACTCTAAGCCGGCCTTCTATGGTTGGTTATCTGCTCCAGGTAGGCAGGACTGGAATGTTTTTTTTTTTTTTTAAGCTATGCGTTGTTAACATTGTCGCATGTAGCTACATTCTAACGGCATTAAAATATGTAATCTTGGCTGCCAGTTCTCCCCAATTCCGGGTCACATTACTCCTGAAACATTTCCAGTTATGTAGTATTTGGTTTAAAAGCCATTATTTTTGACTGTAGAAAGTGCTGTATATTCTATTAGTGTCCACTGCTAACTATAGTAGCTACATGCTAACGGCAATAAAATATGTCATCTTGGCTGCCAATTTGTTAAATTAAATCCAATTTGAGTTCACATTAATGCTGAAACATGCCCGATTGGATAGTATTTGTTTCAGTAGCCTTTATCTTTGTAGCTGCATGCTAAACTGTTGGGACATGTCAGGTTGTGTAGTATTTGGTTTAGAAGCCTTGATTGGAGATTTTTTACGGTACAAAATCCTGATATATACTCCGTTGCAGTAGCTCCAGCTTCAACTAGTGAAACAACAGCGGAGGCTGTGGCGGAGCGCGGATTCCAGGAAACACTCTGGCCAATCAGAGCAGACTGGGCTGGGACGGGAGGGGGGCTTAAAAAGACAGGCGCTCCTACAGACCATCTCATACAGAGGGTGAATACAACTGCAACAGCCATGGGCAGTATGAGAAAAATAAAGTGAACATGTTCTAGTACAAACAGAAAATACAATACAATACAGTCCTGAAAATGCTAGAGATGGCCCGATACCATTTTTTGTTTCCCGATACCGATTCTGATACCTGAACTTGCGTAACGGCCGATACCGAGTACCGATCCGATACCAGTGTGTCATATATTTCATTATGTTTTAACAACTGTATACTACTATCCCTGTATGGATGTGATATGATTTCTATCTTTGTTGTTGGCCTGGCTCAGGTTAAACTCTTTGTGAAACATGAACAAACACAAACAGTGAACGCCCCAGAACTTTCTTTTATTTTGCAGTTTGACAGTCAGTTATAATGGAAAAAGAACATAAATAAACTACTTTAACGTAGATTTTCTTTAGGGCTTTATTACGTGGTATCGGATTGGTGCATAAGCTCCAGTACTTCCCGATACCGATACCAGCGTTTTAGGCAGTATCGGAGCTAGAAATCTCTAAGAAAGAGATCTCTAGAAAATGCTATATAATAGTTGCCCTTTAAGCATTTACGCAGGTAGACATGATGTGCAACCTGTTTTTTTTAGCACAGGTTTGATCTAAACCCCGACCAGGGATTTGATCTTTGAGGCATGCATTACACACATGCATTGGTGAGAGACAGGTATATTGTGCATACAGGCATTCCAGCCACTTTATAACATCACAGTGAAACAAAGTGAAGTTAAGATGACTAACTGCATGCCTTTTTGGTTGCTGGGTCTAACATGTCACATAAAGTATGAGGTCTGGTAACATGTGAAGTCAAATGTACCAGGGGGAAATTAAAGGTTAGAGACCACTGTCCAGACTGATGTATGGCATATTACCTGTTACTGAACTTGAACTTAAATCAAATTTATGATATGATCTAACCGCTATTTATTTTTCTAAGCCATGCCCATTTGCTTTCTGCTTAGGTTCTTTTCTGTCTCTGAAAGAATGTTTGTTCACTCTTAATTGATTTTCATTGTTTCACCATTTAAGAAACATGGTTGTTTAACGTTTTGCTAATAGTAACATGACAGTATGGAGCTTTTAACGTGGCAGAATTCATTTAAATCAACCCAAATTTTGTACACTTAACGATTAAACGATGCCCTATAATAAATAATAATAAAATAAATAATAAATTGGCTCAAAAAAAATCTAAACGGGTCTTATAAAGAATGCAGCACACTTGTGTCACCCTGCATTCATAAACCTGTTTTGCATGTTTAGTCTATTAAAGTTAATTAGATCTGAATTTTTTATATTTTTAAAATCACAGGTTTGCAGTGAGCTGCCCATAATATATATATATATATATAGCTTTTTATCACTTACATTGTGTTATTTGCAGCCAATTTTTTTTTCTCGAATTTAGAGATCAAGTTGCCAATGTCAAAAAAAGAATAGCTTGATTAACTACATGTAATAAGCAAAGTCACTGACATGAATTACCCCGTGAAGGATCACCAGACTTTGTATATTGTTGGCTCTTGGTTTGTGTATTAGAAATAACCTCATCAGATAAACAGACAGTGTGACACAGCTCCATTAACAAGAGTCTTCTGGGAAGAGTACTTTTTAATACAGCTCTGCACCTCTGTTGCTGATGAGTGTGAATGAGCTCAAACTCAATGAGCATTTATTTTCTCTCTAATTTATTTGCTTTTGCATTTAATTTCCAGGCCAATTTACCCTTATAATCAGATGGCAATTAGTGAAGCATGAATCACAGAGAGCAGCTTAGCTTAACTCACTCCCTTTCATGACACCTGCACGCTCACAACAACACAGTTTGAAGAAGCATTCTTTTATTCCAAATAAAATTGTATGTAGTTCATTTTAAACAGCATTTCTAATTCCATCAGAACTCTGTAAAATGTAATAAAACTTGTTTTGTTGCATCATGTTGCGAAGAAGTATATTTAATATATTTTCTCTTGCAAAGCTTTTTATAGCTTTGCCGTTTTTTTTGGAGACATAATTACATATCGGCACATGGGCCGACCTCCGACGACAACTTTGGTTTTGGTACAAGAGAAAAAACTCACTATGAACATTTAAGAATCTTTAATTCACACTAGTAATAAAATTGCATTACATTTCATAAAATAAATGTTCCAGTTTATATATACAGAGAAAACAGACTGTACATACCCTCCAATGAACCATTTCTAAAAGGAAAATAAAACCAACCGGAAACAAATTTCACAAAACATACAAGCAATACAGTGCTCAGCTAAGCAGGCACAACTGTACATCAAAATTTGTAACTGCTCAGTGTTGGGGTGTGGGAGGGGCAAAAAGTTGAACATTTACAATAGAGTCCTTAGGGACTGATAAAGGGGTCTTAAAAAGTATTGCAGGCAAGCAGACAGACGCTTGTCTTTTCCAAGTGCAGCAGAACATCCATCTCGTGTGTAAAGTGTGGAGCCGATTGTTGCTGCCACAAGGTTCCAACTATTGAACCTGTGTCTCAAAGCTCCCATTCAGCTGGCCCTCCTCATAGTCCATTTGACACAAAATCATGTTGTTTTTTAGGAAAAACTTGTCCCCCACGCAAAACCTGTTGGCAGAGAAAAACAAACAAAGGCAGAACTGTTAAAAACACAAAGACGATTACTGTTGGAATTATGGTGTGTGTGTGTGTGTGTGTGTGCGTGTGTGCGTGTGTGTGTTGACTGGCTCTGCAGGTAGGCCTAATGATGATTCTGTTTGATTGCACACATTTGGTCGATATGTTCTACCTGACGCACGCTGACACTGTGCCTCGTCAAAGCCTGTTTTGATGGCATCATAAATGTGTGGCTTCAAATAAAAGTGGATTAAAACCCTATCATTTCAAAGCAAACAGACATGAGCCCTGGAACCCGATGAAAGGCAGGTGAACTCCCTAGCCCTTGCAAAAAGGCAGTGGCACCACGGGAGTTTCCAATCAAACTCTGCCATTGGGTTAGCTTTTTCACACACCAGTTTGGAACCAGTGCTTGAGAATGATTTTTCCTCTGAAGTATCAGAGTCAATTGAAGAGGGAAAATAACATGTAACAGCCTGCCCTACTGATGTTCTTCTGTGTGCCACTGTTTGTTTGTGTGACACAGTGGAGACAGCTCCATAATGTGACTGAAGGACAGTGAAGATAAGAATATAGCCGAGCATAGCTTGGCTTTAGTAATGAGCCAGGCTGGTAAAACAGTCACGGCCAATACTGTGCCAGATGAGACATGGCTTCATGTCTGCCAGCTGAGAAGAGAGACTGCAGTCATAATTCCCTTACAGCAGGTGTTCACTATGGTAACTGAATCTGGCCTGCAGAAGGTTAATGGGCTTTTGCTATGTGGAGGAACAGGGTCACATCACCCCTGACAAGCATGCAAAGGACGTTCTGCTCCCAGAGTGGTGCCATTACTGACAGTATATTAATGGGGAAAAGCAATATTTGGGTATGTCATATTCTATGTGTATCATACCATAGGCTTTGTGCTCTCTCCAATTTCATAATAGATCCTAAGGAAACACCATTTCACACCTGTTCTCCAGCAACACACCTCTGGAGGTTGTAGTTCCTATACCTCCTTGCACGCATAAGAGCAAAAGCTAACTTTACATCATGTGTACAGAGCAAGCCAACAAAAAAAAGGACAAACTGCTGGAAGTGTGTCACAATAGGAAATTAGCAGAGCATTACAAATGCAATACAGCAACCTTTATTTTTACAACACGGGAAGACAATTCCAGACAATTTCAGAGTTATTCAGTGGTATGTAATAATATAATAAGACCTTAAGAGAGCCTTTTCAACAGCTTCTAATATTTAGACTATTGGCCATTTTAACACCCCATTCATGTTTTTTTTTTGTTTGTTGAGTTATAATCCCCGTTCTTACCTCTGGTTACAAAGCTGACAGGCAAAACAGTCCAAATGATAAACATTATCTCTGGCTCTCATCACCATTTCAAAGGCTGGGATCAGTTTACTGCAGGCTGCACAGTTCCCCGTTGTACCAAAGAGCCTGAAAGACAGAGAGCACAGATAGAGATTAACCCACCTTCCCTTTACCTTGATGCAATAAAAGAGCAAACAAAAACGTACTGACGGCAAGAACAATAGCAGAAAAATGCTGCAATGGGAGGAAAAAGAGGGCAAAATTGAAACGCGTCGAATATAATGCACAAAGCTTTCGTGGCACCCACTTGGTATTTTTGTTAATGAGATTTACAAACATATATCTTAATTCTTGGCTAATGATCTAATTAAAATGATCACATGGTTTTAATCTCCTTCTTCAAAGAATGTCCCCTCTTGCACATTACAAACGCAATGAGAACAGGTCTGAAGCAAACCATTTGAATTGTTGAGAGTTTTCTTCTTTCATAGCTAAAATACCTAATGAGTCTATCTCCAACCAAAGCCAGCTGAATTTTTACACAAGAGGCTACGTTCTATAATTTAGTCATAAGTTCAAAAGATTTCTGTCACAAGGATTCAGGCTCAATCTGTTCTCTCGCTTTCTCTGCCTCCCTCTTCTATTCAAAGAGGAGCCTGAGACAGTGATGGGAGATGTAACCTTGAAGAGTTAACTAAATGTTTCACAGTGAACAGACTCACTGTTCAAACCTCGCTGCTGCTGGTTTAGACTTATTCGATAGGAGCCAAATGATAAAGGTCACAAACACAGCAAGTAGGCACTGGTGTCGATCTCTTTTCTCCTCAAACTAAAGGAACCTCAAATGCTTTTCCAAGTCACATTTACATTTACATTTTTTTCCACGCACCTGCCCCTATGTTTAATTTGGAGATTCTGAAGCCCAGATAGATTTATATATTCTGCAGGGTAGGACCATTTCATCTTTGCAAGAGGGGATAAGGCAACAGCAGATTGCCATTCCAACAGATTGTTAAACACTTTTCCCCAAAACTTGTAGGAGCTCAGACAGAAGAGTCACAGTGTTGATATTCTGCTTCTGCTAGTCCCATTCAGTTGCTTTCACCTTGTTAAAGAAAACGTCTATCCAGCAGCCCTGCTTCTAATTAGGAGCCACTGCCCCAGAGGAGCAGGAGAGACAGAAACAGAGGGAGAGAGGCTGCTATGTTCCATGAGAGGGATTCACATGGTGTTAAACAGAGACATTGTTACAACTGTTTTAGTAAAACACTGCATGTTCTCATACAGTACACATCTGCCACCAACGGGGCACTCTGTAACACAAAGATTATGTTGTTTTTTTCCACAGAGACACGTTTTAAAAAAAATATATTTTTTTTTTTTTCTTTTTCCAAACATTAGAAAATTCTCACACATTCAGTATTGATCCAAAAATTGAGCGAATATCAGTGCTCCAGTGCTCCTTGTTTCCATTACAGTATATAGGTTTTCCTGGCCTGATTTCTTGGTTTTGTAACATGATGAAATGAATGCTAATTGTTTTCCCTTTTGCTTACAATTCACAAAAACATTGTCCCCTTAAGTTACAAGCCACAGGGCTCCCGGATAGCTCAGTTGGTAGAGCGGGTGCCCATATATAGAGGTTTACTCCTCGACGCAGCGGGCCCGGGTTTGACTCCGACATGCGGCCCTTTGCTGCATGTCATTCCCCCTCTCTCTCCCCTTTCATTTCTTCAGCTGTCCTGTCAATGAAGGCCTAAAACTGCCCAAAAAATAATCTTAAGATACAAGCCACTGCCTCACACCTCCTGTGCCATCATGACAGTCGAGTGGCAGGGTCTGCTATATGTTTAACACCACACCTGAGGTTTATACTGGACTGAAGAGTCACACACTGATGTCTATTGCTCTCCCTCAGGGAGCCGACGTTATAAGAGAGCCTAGAGAGCCTCGGGCACTTAAAGAGTCTGACATGCACACACCTATAACGGCTTGTATGATTATTCTAACCCTTCTCCATTACACCCTGCTGGGCTGCGGACATGGTGCTGACTTGATACATACAGGTTGTGAAGACGCCTGGTGGGGAAGCCCAGCTTGCTGCCGACCCTTTACTCAAGGCAGCGTGCGACACCTGTGGCTAGTTTTTTACCTTTCAGCTACATCTATATTCTCTACAAAGCTATGATTTAACTACTGTGGGTATAACATATTTTCCCCTTTATTATGCAACACAAATATTTTTTTTAAGATCACTTTTCTGCAGAGCTGTTTGCAACCCCAGCTACTGTGCTGCATTGTAACTGTACTATCAGAAATACAGGCTACTTTGACTTTTAAGACTTATTTTTATAAAGCTGGAAGAATAAAAACATTACTACTAAAACACCTTTCCATTTGCTTTGCAAATATACTAAAGGCTTTCAGCAAAAAGAAACAGATTGGATTAGTTCTGTACCCTCCCTTGTTTTTGAAAAAGGTTGAGACATTTTAAAGGTCTACCAATATTACACATCAAATTAAATGTACTTGTTATGTTGATTACTACTCAGCTTGTAAAAGCAGTTGTATAATGTTGTCTTCTGTGGCTCTGTAGAGGCTTTGTCAAGTCTGAGAAAATAACCCTGGAGATAACAGTTGATAACAGTGACAACATCATCACACTAAGTAGTAGTCCCCATAATGAGGCGTAAACACAGCGCAGTCTTTTCAAGAGCCACAAGCAAGGTTGTAGTAGTGGAAATGAACGTGTATTGAATATAGCATTTCGTAGTCTTTGTACTTGTACTCTGCATAATGACAATAAAGTTTAATCTAATCTATAAGCTTGTATGTAAATAAAACCTGAAACAAAACTATAAGACACTAAAATGACGCGATTAGCCTGGTATTAAGTGGACGGACTATTGTGGTTCAACGTGGTATCATGACTTTGCGTAAACATACACACCTACTTTCTTAAGCCAAGTGGCATGTGTCTGTCGTCTTGCCGTGTTATCGCGAGAAGAAAGCTACGGTTTGGTTTAGGAAAAAAAAAACGGGGTTGGCTTTAGTAAAAGAAGAAAGTGACGGTTGAGTTTAGGAAAAAAAAAATGGGGTTGGCTTTAGTAAAAGAAGAAAGTGACGGTTGAGTTTAGGAAAAGAAAAATGGGGTTGGCTTTAGTAAAAGAAGAAAGCGACGGTTGGGTTTAGGAAAAGAACAACGGGGTTGGCTTTAAGGAAACGCCACACACGGGACACGATCCCCGCTCTCCTGGGTGAAAGTCCTCCCCTACGCGGATTCTCGCCCTTTCATACTACTCGCTACGGTGTAAATTCACACACAATCGCAAGGTAATGGAAGTCAGTGGAGGCCAAACGGCATTGATAAACGCGCTAAAAAGCAAGTATGCGTCTTGATAACACGCCAATAATGACATACAAATTGGCGTGTCATACATACGCCATTTCATGAGATCAGTCTATGTGGTTTGTGTTTACCTAATTTGAATTTTAACTTAACCAACCATGAACTGTAAAATTACTACAGACTGCATCTAGACTTTGCTTTGTTTTGTTAGGACATTTACATGTGCATTTCGCTCTTCCCTCAGTATTAACATCCAGATGAACACCATCTCCACCTCCACCTGCTCCACTCTGCTGGACCTGCACTCTCTTTAAGTATTCTGCAATAGCACAGAAAGGCTTCACACCTTCTAGGTGTAAGTGCAGTAAAAATGAAGCTACAGGACCGTGGCATGTTCTCCTAAATGACACTGGTCACTCCAAATAGTCTTCAAATCATGAAGAGAGCCACTTCTTCCATGCTAACCTGATTCCCCTATCTGCTTTGTAATTTACTATCACAGGCAGATATTTGGCACAGAAAAAAAATCTTCCATCTTCACCATAACATGAAGAGTTGGAGTGTAAAAAAGTATCTCATTTACACAGTTCTTCAGCCAACAATTGATGTTTCTGGGTTATAACTTGGTATAAACATATGGCTTAATTAGGCTCCTCATGCTAAAAGGAGATTACAGCCTGAGAGAACTGTTCGAACACATTACACTCTTCTCTTTTTGCTCCTATGAAGCTAAAGGCAACCGGAGTTGAACTGTTGAGCTGAAGAAGTCTCATGAGTAACAGCTGAAGTGGAGCTGTGTAGAGCAAGCAATGAATGTTTTACACCAAAACATGATCTAGAGGCAAATGTAAAGGTCAAGAGATTTGATGTCAGCTGAGATAATAAAACATATTACCACAAAATTGAAGAAGTGACACAAAGTAAAATAGATACACATTGTTTATGGCCGTTCAAGCATTAGGTCCATTGAAACATCTACAGGGATAATGTCATCTATACAAGCCAAGGATTTCCAATTAGCCAAGAAAGACTGTACATTGTGTATATACATACACAAGAAAACTACGTTCATACACTTGCCTCCGTTTTTTCTTTCAACTTGATATGCTTCACAGCGCTGAAACAGTGCCTTCATAAATTGTGGATTACCTTTGAAAAAAAAACATTCATTCATTTCATTTACAATAGATATTTTTGTTTCAATAGACTACTTTCTGCCGAATTCCCATGTATTGTTCTGACACATGTCCTGTATTGTAGGAGTGCAGTGGCTCATGCACTTCAATTTCCCTGGTCATTTGGATTAAATAAATCAATATTCTCAAAAGGACAGTGAAAAGAAATTCAACATCAACACAGTTTTTTTTAAATTTTTTTTTAGCATTTCTATTTAAATAGTGTGAATGGTGAGTTTCTGGAAAATACGAGAGTCTTGTTCAGAGCTGCTCGTAGTAAACTGAGCCCATCAGGTTTTGTCGATCAATCATCAGCATTGCAACAGGGTTTGAAGCACAAAAGTCCTCTTTTAAAATGGCCGCCTCTGTGGTTTATTTAAATGGATTAGAGGGTTAGAAGTGCTGATTTAGATTGCTCTCCACAACCTGTGAGACATTCTGGCAAGGATTTCTGAACGGCATAATCCAGTGTAAAGTGAAAGCAGGCAAGCTATTTATTTTTAGAAACTGTCAAAATTCATCATCTTTGTTTAGATATTATATGACCCTTTTTATAGTGAATTATATTTAGTAGGGCTGCACCGTGGTAACTAAAGTAGTATAGTAAAAATGTCAATTATAATTTCCCCACCCCAAGGTGACAACTTCTGATGTCTTGTCGTATTCGACCAACAGTCCATGATATTCAGTTTACTATCATACATGACTAAGCAAAGCAGCAAATTCTTATATTTGAGAGGCTAAAATTAGAAAATATTTTTGCTGGAAATATGACTTAAAACTATTAATTGATCATCATAATAATTTAACTTTGTAACTTTATAAGATCTAAGCTGCAATAATGATCACTATTAATCCCTTTACTAAAGCTTCAAATTGGAGACAGAGGGATGACGGACTTAATAATTCAATATCTGGCAAGTCTAACATAACTGACCATTGGAGGTCAGTATGTTCATGAATTTTAATTAAAATACTATTCATAGTATGTCAACATTTATAGCAGAACTGCCATACTCCGTACTCCTTAAAAGAGCTTGTATTTAGTCACTAAAAATGTATCATTGTGTGCTGATGTGGGTTGTTGGTAGCAGAGTTGTATGGCAGGAATGCAAAGAAGCTCGGCTCTCCTCTCTCTGTTATTGAGTTATTACAATCACTCTTTAGAAAAAAGAGGGCCTTCTTTAGGTCTTTCAATTGCTGCTTTGCTAACTTCAAACCCTTAAAGCTCCTACGGTGCATCATCTGCCTCTCTGTATCGCTTCCCTCAGATTGGGCTGTGGCTCTTGAAGTTTTTTACCTGTTCTTTGAGCTCTGTGAGACTTCCCAGCCCGCTCGAAGTAAGTCAGATTTCATAAAAGGGAAAGCTGTTAATGCATGCACCGCATGTTCTGACCCTCCCCAACAGTTGCGTCTTTTTGAAAGTGTAAACCTTTCTGTTCAGATTTATCTTGCCCAGAGAGAAAGAGCAACTGTTACTGGAGGAGAGCAATTGCTTTACTAACTAAAGTAGTAAGGAGAAGACAACGAAGAAGATTTGAAAACAAGTCACATCCAGATGGAGCTATCATCTTCCCCCTGCTATTTCACCAGTTCGTGGATAACTTATGGATGTTCATTATCTTGAAACCGTTTTCCTCTTACAGTTAATTATACCCCATTTTGATAAGTGGGTGACTATTATGTCCGCTCTAATATATGAAATAGAGGATTAAATGATTTCAGGCTTCAAGTCCTGATGATCACACCATGACTAGATTGTCAACCCTCTGGTGAAGTCATGCGATCCTGGGCCCCAGACATAAAGTTAACGCCTAATTAATCTATTATTCTCATTTCTAATGAAAAAGTGTGGCCAAGTTGATAAAAAAAAACACTCCCTTGATACCAGGAAGTGAATGTCAGGGATATTAGAAACTGAACTTTTTGTTGGTGCAATGGTTTGGAGGGCAGAGGGAACGCTGTTTAAGGTATGTGTGTATTTTTGTGTTTGTGTGTTAAAGTGTAAGATTCAGGAAAGCGTGAGTGCATTCAATAAGTTGCTAATGCCACTGAAGGACAACCACAGATGGAGCTCCTATAATAATTAATGTGAGCATGGCAGGGATCCAAACTCTGGGAAATAACCAAAGTGTGTTTGATCCACCTGCTTTTCTTTAATGAAGTGCAGGAGGCTAATTCAGTGCACAGATTTAACTTTATTACTGCAGGTGAGGGGAGCCTTCGTCTTACTACACAGAAAAGAAGGAATGAAAAGGAAAGTGGTGCCGAATGGAGACTGCATCACCTACTTTCAAATACTCTGGTCTCTTTAACTGCCTCTTCTCTACACGCAAGGCAAGGTTTTTAATTTGTTCCATAATAGAATTCATCTCAAGCATCTCTAGCCATTAAGTGTTCTGCATTTGTCGCAGGCTGAAGAGCAGGCGAGTGGGATGGATTTCATTAGGCAATCCGGGGCAACAGAGGAGCACACTTCTCCTCTTTCCTTTTTATTCTTATTTTAGTATGCCTAACTCTTGATTTCATATGTCATTCCCAGTTTTTTATCCTGTCTCTGACCTCTACATCTTGCTGGTGTGGCTGCGAGAAAGCTTTTCCTTCTCCCTTCACAGTGCCAGTTAGGCACTTATGGCTTGGGGGTGGGGGTTGCTGTCCTTTCAGCAGATGTATTTTACCAAGTGAAACTCTGAGCTTCATCATTTTTGCCTTCTCTTAGTCATTTGCCCATTTATTATTACCTCATCTGCACCATCTGCCCCTTCGGGGGGCAACATCAGGTCTTAGTGGACCTCTCACTGCATCTTAAAAGCATTAACTGTGGGTGGGAACTGATAGATGGTAATGGCCTATCTCAACGTAACGTCCCTAAGCGCCTCTCAAGTGGGCTGCGGTCTTCTTCCAGGTCAGAGAAAGAGCTGAGATGTAGGTAAAATGTCATAAAGATCCATGAGTGAGGTAGGAAGAAAACCCAGTTGATTAAGGTTCCATGTGGTTTGGATTTTTAGAAGTGATACAAAATGATGGCTGCTGTTTTGGATGTTTTTAAATTAGAATAATGAACTGTGTGGGGTAGCGATATGTATCAGTATCAGTGAAGGCAATGGAGAAAGGGAAAGGGGGAGGACAGTGCAGGACAGGGAGTTTTAAGAGGGGGAGCCTAGGGCACCGGTATCCCTAAGTTGGCCCCTGGGGGATTCCCTCTCAGATAAATGGTAGGATCTCATTGGGAATGTGACTTAATGCCCAGGAAATGGTCATGTTTAATTTAACAAGCAGATGGCAGGGGCATCTGAAGGGGGGTATAGAGCCAAAGACACTGATGAAGCAACAAGCCTGACTGGAGGTTTCTCACAGCCTACAGCTCTGGTACAACTGAGAGCCAGTCTACTCCATGACAGAAGTCTTCTGTGTCGATGCAGACAAAGATAAAAAGATACAAGTATTTTAGAAAAACGCAGCAACAAACCTGTTGTGGTTTAAACTTGCTTAATGGGCATACATCTTATTGGTACCAGTGAGATTTTGATGTTGATGGAAGCATAGGTTATTATAGGTTGAGCCACTTGATACAGTAGCACCCAATGTCTTCAAAATTCAACAATTGCGATGGCCAGATGTTAGTATTATGGAAACAACCTATTGTAAATGACAACCAAGTGTAACCCACTGCTTATTTTATATTCTAAGTTTGACTATGCATTTTTATTCTAGATGCAGTGATACAAAAATGTCAGCATGACTCATGTTTTGATGGTTACACAGGAATGTTAGAAGTTATCTATTATTTGGATGTTTTAAGAGTAAAAAAAAAAAGGAGACGCACTGTTCCTAAAATGCCCCAAATGTTCTTTTTTTCTGCCAGTGCAATATGCTTGTGTTGGAGCATCCCAAAATTACTTTCTGCTATATGCATGCTGTAAAAGAATATGACAACAAACTCTCTACATATAAGGTTTTGCTGTGATGCAGTTCTACCACTGAGGAATATTTGCATGATTTAGATTTTAGCTGTGATTTTGTGAATGGGAGCCACAGGAAACACACACTTAGAAACCAAAGCAAACGTTACCAGGAGGTAAAAAAAAAAACAACCTTTGTGATTCTTTCATGTCACAGAGCTTTTGAATAGCATGGCATTTGTGTTTGTTGTGAGTGGAGAGAGGTGATTGTGTCTTTCTTGCCTCAGGTAGTCCCTGCGACAGAGGATGAGGTTGGCTTTCGTATAGAGGGTGGAGCCCACCTCCCCCAGGCGGCAGTCACAGCAGGCACATTTGAGACAGTCCTCATGCCAGTATTTGTCCAGGGCCTTGAGCAGGTAGCGGTCTTTAATCTTGCGATTGCAGCCAGCACACCCCTTCTGTTTCCCTTTGGGCTGGACGGAGAGCATTGGCACACCTGTAATGATAAGGAGACAAACAGCCATGCGTGATTTACGGCCCAGGAACACAAGTGATTTTTCATGTTCTCTTTTTGATAAGCTGGCTGCTTCTCGAGGCGTCTAAGCCTAGCCACAGTACACTGCCTACCTGCTTCATATGCATTAAAGAAAACATTCTTCCATGTAGATAGGCACACAGGTCACATTGGACTACAAAGCCCTGACTTACTTGTTCCACTAAGAACATGCTGTAATACAAAAGTAACATGATCACTTGCAGCAGGTTTCAGAGGAAGGGGTAAAAGACACAATGTTTATTTTGTTTACAGTGGTATTTACAGGGAGCTGTGTAGTACGTTAGTTACCTGCCATTTTGTGTGTGTGTGTGTGTGTGTGTGTGTGTGTGTGTGTGTGTGTGTGTGTGTGTGTGTGTGTGAAAACACAGAGAGTGAGTGTATGCTAAAAGGCACTTAGGCCATAACATATCTCACTGGGGTCTGGTAGCAACGTTTTTGTGGTCAGAGGCTTTTTAAAAGGTTAATGTTAATCTATACCAAACAAAGCCCATGAGGAGCTTTTACAGCTGTAGACAGTTGAGTGAAATGGGCTTTGATGACACACACACACACACACACACACACACACACACACACACACACACACACACACACACACACACACACACACACACACACACACACATGTTCCCTACTCAGAGCATTACAGCCTTTCCTCCTTTTACACTTATCTGTACTCATGTGTCTGCAACAAGTGAGCCTAAGTTACCAAACTCGCAAATTGCCCTGCTGTCACGCAGGTCGCCTTTAAGCGTGCCTTTTAGCCTCCTAAAGGACAAATAAAGTCCATTTAATAACTGCACTAAACACTAATAGTCTATGTGTGGTTGACATTTGTGTTTGGACTAAAAGCCCCCCTCAGGCCACTGCTGGTACAAAGGCAGGGGCGCGCAGCTCCCCTCTGTAGCACTAACAGGTCTGCCACAGCTGAAAGCACAAGACAACAGCTCTTAAGACACTCTCTCACACACTGAGCTATTGATCCATCTAAAAGAACACACAGTGGACGCCACTTGCCACTCTACTTTCAAAACACATTTTTCTCTCTCTCTCTCTCTCTCTCTCTCTCTCGCTCTCTCTCTCTCTCTAAGATCGGACACTCTGCATCACAGGGGGTTAGGCCAGCATTTTGTATGTGTATCTATAATGGCCCATTTAAAGTTACACTGAGTTTTATACGAAATGTCACTGTTTCACTGTTGCACAGAGATGTGCACAGGTACATTTTTTCCAGACCAGATAAAAGTTTTTATTTTCATTTCATTAGCAGGAAACTATGCACAAATGCGAGTGTAATGTTAAGTGTGAATGGGATCATTCTGTAGTTAGAGCTGTCATTAAACAGTAACTTCGGTGGTTTGCTCAGTGATAAACAACCTCGGCTGGTAACAAGGGACTGCTTCACTCTGAGCACTGTTTTTCTCTGCTGAGCTTGTCATGTTCGTTCTCCTCCACAAAAACCTTATACCACTTTTCAAAGGACTTCTTTGGAATAGAAAAGCATATTTTCTCTCTCTCTTTCTGTCACTCTCACATGTACAGACACATATCTGCACACCTAAAGTGACTCACAAAGTACCTTATTGGATCCAGATTTGCTCTGCACTTTTTGGCCATCCACACATCAATAATGCTATGAATGTAATATAATTAGCATTTCCCCTTTTAAAAAAGAGGTGAAAGAAATAGGAGAGCTTGTTAGTCAAATTTATGGCTTTGGTTTATATGTCAGTAAGTGCTCTGGTGGTGTTGAGCCATCTTATTTCTTTATCAGAAGTGGAAAGGAGAGGCTAATTGGTCCGGTGCTGGTGATGGGAGCCATCAATTAGTGTTCTGCCTGCCCTCCAGCTCCCTCACCTCCCTACCTCTCAAAAACAGGCCCCTTGAAGCTGGCACATTAGGATCACAAAGCCTGCTATAAATACCAATGTTCAGTGTAAATGAAGCTAAAAAGCTTCAAATTCAAGCCACACTGGCTAACGGCGGACTCTTCTACATGCATTTCATGGGTTGTTAGGGGAGCTCTCTGCAGGTATGCCAACAGTGCTCGCCTGACAGACTTCTACAGAACTAAAAACAGCCTTAATGAGGAGAGAGAAAATGCCTGTGTGTGTGTGTGTGTGTGTGTGTGTGTGTGTGTGCGCCTGCCTGTGTACTGTGTATGTACAGTATGTGTGCTTCAGAGCTTGTGCAAAGTAAAAGAAAGGAGTTGATTTGCCTTTTATGACACCTAATTAGTTATTCTACTCAAAATCTTTGCTTTAAATAAGAGAACTAATTATACAAAAAGGTTGTTCCTCTACCTCCAGAGAACTACTCCTAATTGGTTGAGACCACCACCAGCCACACACTCCTTAAACATATAATGTGTGTGTTTTACATCATGTTTGAAAAGGCCAAAGCTTAACCTATCCTGGAATTACTGTATGCTGCTCACCCCCTCTATTGGATGCACACTTTGTTTAAAACCCTGCTTAGCATCATCAAAGTGACAACACTGTTTGCAGTGAGTCTGACACTCCTCAGTCCTTCTGGCTGAAAGAGAGATGTCTCAATGGAAGAATGCCTAATGTCTGCCGTGTAACCAGTATCCACATTCAACTGATGCCTCTTTCTTGAAGCCATTGCATGGAACAAACATGAGTTTGATGTCTTCTACCAAAGCAGCCTCTGGAAAGAACAGATTTAATAGTGTGGCAAGCACTAGCTCAAACCTACTAAACAAAGAGCAGTGACAGAAAAAAAACGAGTGTGTAAAGTAAATGTCTTTTCAATTCCCTTAATGCCACGAGACATTTTCTTGCACCTGTCACCACTCCCGGCGCTATGTGAAACTGTGGAGTAGAACAGAACCTCCCATGCTTGCCACCTCCCAGAAAGAAAAGCTGCATTATGAAAGAAAGCAGCAGACTAGGAGGCAGCCTCTACTTAATCCAATCCATTTAACAGATACAAGTGCCACTGACCTTCCAGTGTCATTTGATGTCACCAAAAGCATGCCTCTCCACATCACGATTCATTCTCCAACAAGGGATGCATTTTACCCCTCAAAGTGGAGAGACAGCACTTGCCCTGCCAAATATTCTTCCTGAGAGGGAATTTAATTTGCCATTAGTACAGTGTGCAAAGGCCTGTCATCTCTCCCTTCTACCATCCATCTACTTTCTTTAAGATTGTATCTTTCAAGAATATGTACAGTTAGTTTTTCTCAGCCCAAGCTGTCTGTCAGAGCATGTATTTTCTATTATAGAGATAGCATCCGATTTCTATGTTACCCCATTTAGACTTCCGTCTTAACAGCTATCAAAAAATCACATCAGTCCGCTAAACCTTTTTGAGCTATTTAAGGTTTTAAAAGAGAGTACGCAGTTTGGAGCACTCAAGGAGATGTTTGAAATTAGAGAAATGCAATTATTACATATACATGGCAATATCCACATTTCCTCAGACTGGACCAGAGTGTGTGAAAAAAAAGATGATTTCCCCCCTTTTTTATCATTACCACTCAACAAGCAGATGCATATTTTATATATATATATATATATATATATATATATATATATATATATATATATATATATATATATATATATATATATTGAATCGTTGGAAATAAAGATCTCATATCATATCATATCATACAGTAATGTAACTAAAAGAAGATTGGTTATTGCCTTGGCATCAACTGCAGAATGAAATAATAAAAACATAATAATAAATCACATCACTTGCTAAATTCTACACTGCCAGGGATACTGTCTCTGTATTTCTGCTTTCTCTCCTATTAAATACTTGGACTGTATGTAGGGCTGCAGTTAGCAATTGTTTTCATTCTTGATTAATCTGCTGATTGTCTGGATTCTTCAATTATTCGCTTTTTCTATAAATGTCAAATGTAAAAAAGAGAAAATGTCCTGTTATATTTCCCGCAGCCAAAGGTGATCTATTTAGCTAGCTTGTTTTATTTGACAGTCCATAACCCAAAAATATAAAATTTTCTGTCATTACAAAGAAAAGTGACAAAAATGATTCATCAATTATCAAAATAGTTGCAGATTTCATTTCTGTTGATCGATAAATCAACTAATCGTTGCAGCTCTACCCATCACAATAAGGCTGTTGTCTTCAG
Source organism: Sander vitreus (assembly GCF_031162955.1). Classification (NCBI taxonomy): domain Eukaryota; kingdom Metazoa; phylum Chordata; class Actinopteri; order Perciformes; family Percidae; genus Sander; species Sander vitreus. The sequence goes on from NC_135855.1 coordinate 21,820,751, forward strand.
GTCAAAATCTAAATATATTAAGTTTACAAAGATATAAAAAAAAGCAGACAATGCTAACATCTGAGAACTGATTAATCACCAAATCATCATCAAAGCAGTTGCCAAATAATTTTAATGTTGATTGATTGACTAATTGATTTATTGACGGATCCTTTCAGTTCTAGTTTAAAGTGCATACCACACAATTGTAGAAAAATTGACTCCACATTTGAGGTATCCTTCACTACACTACTACACACATGATCCCAATGGAACAGCTGCTCTCACAGGCACTGCCTTAATGGCAGCAGGGACTGTTACATCTGATTCTGTGTTTTGTTAAATGTCTTTTGATCAATTAAAAGCACTGACGCCATGGTGTGATGCAGACTTTGCTGGTTCATGGGGAGGTAAAGGATCTTGATGAGAATCACTCAGCCTTCCTGACACATGCGGAGGGAGACGGGCTTTCAAGAAGGATGGAGCTGGCCCTGGGTGGGCCTCCTCTCAGGGGCCCCTATAATTCCAACTCCCAGCTGCAGCGAATAAGAGAGTGTTAGCCACCAGTGTGGTGAATGCACACACTGGGATGCTCAGGGAAATTAGATACTACATTACCAAATGATTGCATTTAACTGAAACAAGTGCGTTTGTCATCATCATAATCATCACTTGATTCAAAGCTCTCCTGCACAACTGAATCTATAAACTGCAGCATGAAGTTCCCAAACCACTATACGTCAACCCTGCATGACTGAATGAATCATCTAACGAAATCTGAAAATCTAAATTATATTATATAATTACAGGAAGAACAATATAGGACAAACGTCACTCTTTTATTTTTCTCCACTACTGTAAATGCCGTGGCTATGACAATCCCAAATAAAATTTGTCCCTAGGCCAAGGTGTCTGCCATTGTGTGCATGAATCAGCCCCTTTCATTCAGCTCCCGTCATCACTGTAATTGAGCCCATGGACACGTTTCTCTATTGCCAAGACAAAATACAAGACATCTGGTAATAACATCAGCTGGAATACACATGCCAGTTGAAAGCAGACTGATTTATGTATTCTGAATGATAAGCAAAATAAACACCACTGATTCATTGTGTGAGTCATGTTTCTGTCCTTAGTTGGAGCATATGCAAGGAGTAAAAGAAAAGATATGCATGAACACACACTCACATGGAGACACACACTTTCTCTCAAATTAGGTAGTTTCTTACAAGGCCCAAGTCAATATTACATTTCATACTGACTGTTTTTTTTCTTATAGCTCGCTGTGAGAGCCTTCTATGTTACTGTACGGTATGCTACATTTCCAGATGGTTGTGTATGAATGCTGGGGTCTGTGAGGTGATTCTGGGACTGTATGCATGCTATGATTATGACATAATTAACACCCACAGTAAGTGGGAGAGAGAGCAGACAGGGCTGGTGTGGATGAGGAGGGGACTGCTCATTAACAAGATGCACTCTCTCAAACTTTGCAGCTTGCTGTGGCTAATAAGCCCCAGTGAAACGGAGCCCAGCCGTCCCTTGCATTGACCCTGGCACTGCCCAGGATAAGGGAGGGTTTTGTCTCCTGGAATAATTGCTCTTTTCACATATTACAAGTGTCCTGACCCCCACGGTCGGCAGCCACTTTCCCAACCATAATTACTCCTGATCCGCTCCAAATGAGTCAGCCGCATTAGGGCTGCAATAACACTGGCCCAGCTTCAAGCACGGCATGGGGAGTCTCAGCAGAGCAGCCTGGAACAGGACTGCCTTTTCTCCCAGCCTACGGTCATTTCCATCACGTCAGAGGTGCATTTCTTACACTTGAAGTCAGCATGAAGGCCCTGGGCCCTTTTCTGAGGCTTACAGAAGGCATTGTTAGCTCCTGGTGCTCACTACTCACTGTGGTTTGGCACCAGACTCCATCCCAATTAACGGAAAACTTCATTAGGGTGTTTTTTCCACACTTTTCAGCCCCTTATTATTTTTAATTTATTCACATGGGGTTAATTAAAAGAAATGTATCACAGAGATATGCAACAGCTTTCTAATTAAATTCATTGCGGCTTTTTTTAAAGACATGAAACTGGCAGAGTTTCCAAATTATTACAGAAGTCGCAGAAACACTTGGTTGCTCAGTAGTAGGGTGAGATTAGAGTTCTGCAAGGTAAGCTGTCAACAGCATAGATGGAGTGAGAGAGGGTGCGATAGGGCTAGAAAATGAGTGTCAGGGAGTAAAATGAATGAGGAGGAGGAAAAGAGACAAACATTCATTGTTTTATCATGTGGTGTTACCCCAAATAAACCCATGATAGCTCTTAAAGAGGAAGGATGTCTGAGTGTTGACACAGCAAAAAGAAGATTTGGTATCGCATCCAGCCAATCAAATGTGGGCGTAGTCGTGTTGGGCTGTTCCTCTGAGGTGTTTAGTTCTTGAAATCTGCTATTTTACCATTTTTCATTTAAGTGCAAGCTGTCAATAACCAAGAAGGTGAATGCATTTTCATTTTCAATCCTCATAGATTAGGAGCGAGTTCAACAGACACTCAGTATGAGATTGAATAAAGAAAAAAAAAAAATCTATTCTCAAACTATATAGCCTACTATTAAACTTACTAACTACTACTACTAAACTTATGATAGGCAAGGCATCTTGTGTGCCACTTCGTGATTCCTGGCAAAAAATAAAAATGAACTAAAAAAATCAAACCATTAGACCTGTCAAAGCCACCTTCCGCCATCCGGAACAGAATAATGCACAAACACTTTTAGTCCACATTAAAAATGCATTTGGAGATTTTAAATGTAGCCGTCTAAAGTTTGTGTCACTCATGAGGTCAGGAAGTGATGTACAAAATCCTCCCCATTCCCCAGCAATTACTGCAAATATATTATTTCAAAGGATATGCCAGGAGACAGGTGTGCCATTCAGGGTCCTCAGTGTGTCAAAAATGGAGGGGAAGAAGGAACACCATACTGTGGTGCACTGTGTGAGGCTCTTTAATCTTGAATAATGCAAATTCCCCACAGGGGGCAGTTATTTGGCAGCTCTGGCCTCTAATGTCATTCAAGCACCTACTCCCACACCTGATGGGGTAAATAATGAGGGAGGTTGGTTGGGTTTAGTTACGGAAGAGATCTTCATGAAGATTGGGTGGGATGGTAAACTAACTGTCTCATGTAGAACAGCCTGTCCTAAATCTCCCAAGAGCAGAATATTGTAGATGACGTTTGATGTTTCATTATGAAGATGGCTTGCTTTTAATGAATTCCTTTAACACTTTTATATTACTTCATCATATAAAGACCAGGCATTTTGGCTAAAAGGAGTAATTATTGTTACTGGCTTAAATCAAATGACAATTAAACTAGAGGAAATAATTTCCCCCTGGGATTATTAAAGTATTTCTGATTCTGAATGACGGGGTCCAAGGTCTTCAGTTAATGTTGGTTCAGTGGGAATGTGTGTGTGGATGGCGACTTTCATTTGCCTAGCATAGTTAAGCACTGATTAAATCAGCAACTTCAATATCCAAAACCTAATCTACTAGTTTTAAGAGGGAAACAACTACCCCCCTTTAATCACAGATTTGAATTAGCTATTCAAGATTTTATTTACTGAAGGTCATCTAATATGAGATGAATTTCCAGAAAGTTGGCTCTTATTTAAGTGAAGGCACCCCAGGCTTTTCTATTTACTAACAAGATAGCTGTACAATCTTAAGAAAGTGTAAATACTCCATCCTCCTCTATTTCTCTGGATTTGTGTACTAAAAAGCAGCTTGTAGGCTTTTATAAATGCATGTAGTATTTTGCTTTTGCAAAAAAAGCCAAGTAAAGGTTATTTTAAGTTTGATTAAAACCACATATTGTATGTAAATGTGCCTGAAAACAGAGGAACTGCAAGGTATAGGACAACAAAATACCAGTTGTCAAGTAACATTAAAACAACTTATGGTTTAACTGCTGTAAAGTTTACGTGTGTACTGTATGGCATTTTCATCCTCTGACTGGAAACCTGCAATCCCAGAAGATTGTAAAATGGATCTGAAATGAGAAAAGAAACTCATAATATATCTCTGTCTGCAGTGATGCCAGTAACGCGTTATTTAGTAATCTGACCACTTTTTTCAGTAACGAGTAATCTAACGCGTTACTATTTCCAAACCAGTAATCAGATTAAAGTTACTTATCCAAGTCACTGTGCATTACTATTTTTGTCATTTTCCTTAGTAAAAATATAGATTTTTGCTTTCTTCTTGAGTCTAGGGGAGTGAAGTCACGTATGCGACAAGTCACATTTTCAGCATGAGGACAGGTCACATTTTCAGCATGAGGACAGGTCACGTTTTCAGCATGAGGACAGGTCACGTTTTCAGCATGAGGACAGGTCACGTTTTCAGCATGAGGACAGGTCACGTTTACAGCATGAGGACAGGTCACGTTTACAGCATGTGGGCAGATCACGTGTACCACGCAGCGACACAAACGTAAACAACAATGGAGGGAGGAGAGAGATGCGGTTTTCTAGCTGGAAATACAGTCACTATTTTGAGTTTGTGTCAGCTAAAGACGGCAATATTAAGGTTCGTTGTACACTCTGTGCTGGTGGCAAAGTGCTATCTAGCTACAAAAACACTACGTCAAATTTGAAGAAACATTTGGAGTCGCAGCACTGCAGTCAAACTTACAGACTAAGTCCCACCAGGTGGTGCGAAGCAGAGAGCAGGAGGTCCCCCACCACCCAAACAACAAAAACTGGACTTCGGTGCTAAACCAGTAAGTGGGGGAGAGTTGAAGAAGTTGATCGGGCAGTATGTTGTAGCGGAAATGCTGGCCTTAAACAGGGTTGACTCGCTCTCTTTCGTGCCATAATAAACAAGATCCCTACTACTGGCCATGCCGAGCTGCCTCACAGTAAACCGGTTGTCATTTTTATGTTGAGGCTGTGGGGGTGTTGTCGGCAGTTGCTGAATGTAACTAATAAAGTAACTTGTAATCTAACTTCGTTACTTTTAAAATCAAGTAATCTGTAAAGTAACCAAGTTACTTTTAAAATCAAGTAATCTGTAAAGTAACTAATTTACTTTTTCAAAGTAACTGTGGCAACACTGTCTGTCTGTGATGCAACAAAGATCAGAAAGCTCTAACTTAAGGCCAAAGGTACTTTTTAACACTCAACCTGCAGAAAACTGAATACTGCAATACTGCATTCCCACTGCAATGGGAATATCACAGAGTGATGTTTGAAAGATTTTTACAGTGAAACAAGACTGTAAGTATAAAAGCCCCGCTAGCAGCCCCTAGAGGCTGTGCTGCTCCTTACACCCACATGAACAAAGTGTTTTACTGACCAATCAACACTGTCATTCTCAGAGCCACACACTCACACAGGCAGGGCCAAAAACAAATGAAAAAAACTCAGCAACAACGATCAGGGCATTGGCAAATCGGAAATATGGCATTGGCAAGAAAACCTGCTGGCACTCACTGGTGTGTGCACCATAGAGAGAACACACCAGGCCAGTTCATATAGCTGAACTATATTATTACAACAATACAGTATTGTATTTCTGCAGGTTACCCCACAACATAGACTAGTGCTAATCAAACCAATCAACACCAATTAACACAACCTACAAGCACATGAATGTATGTGAAAATTGTCAACTGCTGCTCTCAGACCACTCCACATGTTTTCCTTTAATTGTGAAAAACTGATGAAACACTATAAAACACTATAATTTTCATATAACACATTTTACACACCACAAAATCCTGCACCGTTGACATGTGGCTTCCTACTCCCATCAGAACAAACACTCACATATGCACCAGAGCTAGACCAATAAAACACTTATTGGCTCACTGCAGATATATCAATTAAAAATGCCAAAGTAGGTTTGAGGTCATGTAGAAACAGCGCCTTCTATACATACAGTAGTTTGTCCACCAGAGAGCACTGACACCTGTATTCTTCAACTGTAAAATCCTGCTCTGTACGTATCTTAGTCACAATTATATATATAAAGAAGAATCCGTATTGGTCAATACAGGTTTCTTTCTCCCAATATATATATATATATCGGTCAGGCTATAATACACAAAAACAAGCGTACATGTATACAGCCCTGGCTTTCATTCAAACAATTATGCATCAAGCGAGTATTTCAGAAGGGATTAAACAAGACCTGCACTGAATGAATAATAAATAAAGTAAATCTTTTTGCTTTAAGACACAAGAAACCATTAAAAGACATCAGTGCAATTATGATTTTAGATTCAGTTCATGCATGAATAATGCACCATAGTAATAAAATAAACATAAACAATCATGTTTCTTCTGGGTCTAAAATCCTTTCCAAAAATGTAATTCATGCCATATGTGTTTGATTTCCACTGAGGCTTAATACAAAATGGTTACGTTGCCTTAGAGTGTAACAAGTGACATGTTGTTTTATTACTGCAGGTAGAATATGAAGGTTTCTCTTCAGTAGCATTTTCTGGGCATTTTGACACTTGTACTCAGCTGCCTAAGAACTATAGCTGGTGACATTGTAGTTTTGACATGTGCTCATCTCAAGAAGTTTGCTGCATGTCATTCCCCTTTCCCATCTTCCCCGTCTTCTTTACTAAGCCTATGGTGACAGAATAAAGGAGAAATTATTTTCCAAAGAGAAAGCTTAACAGAGTGTATCAGAATGCCAAACAAGTCAGAAGAGAGAGCGCACAATAGGTAAACAAATGAATAACTTTATGTGAAAACAACTGATAAGATGTTGCAGTAGGTGCTCGGGCGTGTGTGTATCAATGTATGAATACTTTTTTTTCCCTCCACATCAACATTAGTGTAGCCAACAGCTTGAGAGAGTCAGCTTTGCAGTGACAAGTAGCAGTGACACCTGCTTCCAACAGGTTCAAACAGATGGATAACTGACAATATATGGTGGTTCATTGTCATTAAAGCTGAATTACATGTTGTTGATAAATATAATAATATTTTTACGCGGCTCAACTTTGGATAGGTTATTGGGATTTTATTTTTAAAGATTATTTTTTGGGCTTTTCCACCTTTTAATTGATAGGACAGCTAGGTGAGAAAGAGGGGGAAGACATGCAGGAAATCGTCCCAGGTCGGACTCAAACCCTGGACCTCTGCCTCTCAGTATATGTGCGCCTGCTCTACTCACTGAGCCAACCCGGCCACATTGGGTTTTTTTTGTCAGCGAGAATAGCTTTGTGCCTATGCAACATCAACATTACTTCTGTGCATGTCTGCATTTGTCTCAGAGCTCGCGATAAGACATTGGGTTTCTCCAAGGTGGTTTAAAGTAACGATTTATCTCAACTTGTCAACAGATTTTGGGATTTTGTAAAAGGTTTCATTGTAACATTTGAACTGATGTGCGTATGTCCTTGCGGCTTCGAGTTTCTTATTTGTTCATATCATTTTCAATGTGGCATCTTTATCTCTGCAACCTTCACTATTCTCACACACGACTCAACAATATACCAGAAATTCTTCATGTCATTGGAAAACTCACTTAGGGTGAATAAAAGGGTCAGACAACAGGGATCGTCCGTTCCCTGTGATGCATGTGGTAGACAGATCTTGTCATGAGAATTTGTGTGATAACATGGCTAGCATGTGGTCTCTGGCAATAATAAAAGGGATGCTCTTAAGTGCATAATTGAGTTTGTGTGCCACACTGATGAGTGCAGCCATTTACATCAAAGGCAGGTGGGCGCGCTTGCTAACACGTGTCTCTTAAGTCTCAATTCAGTCCCTTTGAATTCCACTAAGATTATGGAAAATGATACACAACTCGAGCTCTCGTATATGTGAAACGATCAGGGCTGATAGGGATTTAGAGGTTTAGTGGTGACAGACGAAATTGTCTCCAGTGAAGAATTCTGCATTTGTAATATCAGAAACAGATTAGACGGAATTGAACACTCACAGTTGAAATGGTATAAATGGGATTTTGTGTTAAATAATGAGAATAGCTTTAAAATAGTGTTGCTCATGCTAATATCAAATCTGTATCAGAGAATACATACTGTATGTTTTTGTACCATTTTGTTATGTTTATGCATGTGTGCACAGATTACACTCCTTACTGTTTAAAACACCACACAACTGCCCCCTTTGACTATATATGTTTACAACAAAATTGAAAAAGTACTGCAAAGGCGATGCAGGTGCCTGTAATAAAGCTTTTTAAAAGAAACTGTAGGGACTTAAGAAATATCAAACGAGGGCCCAGAGCACAAAAAACAGACGTAATTTTAATATTTGAAATGGGCAAGTTTAATTTTGAAGTAAGAGCAAACCAATAAGCTGAGAAAATAGCAAATACAGGGGAGCAAATTGCATTCCTTTGGAAAAGTGAAAAGACTTAAGGAACATATAAAAGTAATCTCCAACTGGAAATTAGAAATCAACCCTCAGAAACCAAATAATAGAAAAGAAATATTACTGTCCACTTTCTAAATCAATATCGCTATGAGACAGTATTGCCATGGTAACACCGGTAAAGAATGAAGCAATTCTTATTATTTCAAAATAAAAATGGGAGCCTGAAGCCCAAGTTTTATTACAGCAGCCGACAGATCACCAGTCTGCATTCATCTGAAGCGTTGCTTTTCAATCACATGCTTTATGAATGTACAAATTTCACTGGACAGGATGATAACAGGGTCATAAATTAACAAGCAAAGGTAACCAGAAATGTATCAGTAGTTGTAGGATATTTCTTCTGCTTAGGTCTGCAAACAGTATACTGTAGTTGTGTTAATGTTCAGCAAAAATATGCCTTCAGTCAGTGACCACTTGCTTCTCCTGCAGTTGGTGCGAAGAAGGAGAGAAAATGGCTGAGTTGCTTTTTCCTCTCAAATTAGACGCAAATTGGAACCTTCATATCATAGGGTGAAATAAAATGTTGACACAGAATTGGTACATTTGTTGCTATTTATTACTTACTATGACCTGCATATTAGGTTATTTCACAGAGCAGTGGCTGTATTCCTTTTACAGTCCTCCTCCGTGCTTTCTGACTCACTGCTTTACCAGAAAGTGTATATTATAAGTTAATGACTGCATCATCTGAGAGCATGATGATAACTTTACGATGTGCATGTAACCTAACGGACAGGACAGATAATATGGGCAGGTAGCTACATACAACATAAAACTTATATAAAAATATAGATTGATACTTTGGAAAACGGTTTGTAACAGGCAGATTTTCTCAATGGGGCTAATATAAGGGGTCACATATATGAATTTCTGGTTATTGCTTTTGTTGCACAAATTGTTGCAGACTTTTCAAAAAGAAATCAGAGTTTAAAAAAACAGTATGCCAAACAAACAGCAGAATTACTTTGTTGCCAACCAGTATGGCAGGCTTTAAACATGAGACCAGACCAGATCTGTTTTATGGGCCACATAAGGACTGACATTTGAACACCTAAGCAGCACGCACAAACAGACACAAGCATAATAGAGAATCAATCAAGAGAAACAGACAGTTATCATACACATACACCCATGTGGCCACCCAAAACACTGATCCACACCTCCCTCTCCACATATGCACGCATTTATTTGTGCAGGCACTTAGTGGATACATTAGACAAGAAGGTTGAATTGACAAGCCTATAACTTTAGAGCCAATAAACGCTAAGAGGCACCACAATGAAAGAGACCAGATCCAAGCAGTTCTGTTGACAACCTGGCCAAAATGCTGGAGCTGCTGGTCGGGCCCAGCAAATAAAGGGTGAAGCTTTTAGGCAATGAGCAGCAGGTGATCTCAGCTTTTCTGCAAGTCCTAATGCTCCTAAAAGCCACTCTCCCTGGTTCTGTAATTGGGCATCAGTAGTTAATGTAGTATTGACTGCATTACATGCTCCTGTGCATCCTTTCCCACTAATGCCATTTGCATCACCTTGTACATTTACCATATTGCTTAGCCAATAACTGTTAAAAGCAATCTGAATCATGAATCATATAGGGAACTTTTAGCTAGACAGACATCCAAAGGAGACAATTTACAGTTGAGTTAATTTGGGTACATTTGCAGCACAACATGGATTCAGCGAGACAGACCAATTTATGTCTCTGCCGCAATCCTTTTATTGGTTTTTAGATGTGTAAGTGAAAGTATGCTCTGCTAAGAGATATGAAATATCCATTTTCAAACATAAATAATGGGTTACAAATGCATCCATTACTTTTGGAGGGAGGAGGAACCCTAGATAAACTCAAATGTGCAAAGGCTATTTAGCCTGCCGTATACTTTGAGAAATAACACACACAAATATGTGTTTTAAGGTTAGTGGAGGTTGTCATTGTGCATGTCAGCATGTGGTCAGCAAAACACTCTTAAAAAAAGAAAAAACATCAGAAAATAACTTCATTGCAAATCACATAAAGCCTTCAGTACTGTAGCTATATATATATATATATATATATATATATATATATATATATATATATATATATATATAGTCTGCATTTGATTGTTATCATCATGTTATATAAAAATATGTAAATGAACACACTGAGCACCATTTAGGCCTGACTGTGATAAATACACTGCACATCTCAGTTTAATCCAAAATGGGACGTCATTAGAGGCGAGTTTGATTTAAATTAAAATTAATTAGATTGCCTCACCCATTAACCTAAATACATTGAAATAGATAAGTAATGCAAGTAGGCCTATTTGGATGGAAAGTGAGTGAACGTTGCATGGCGCTATCCATAATTTGCAATCAAGTTAAAAGCACTCTGCTGTCATCTCCCATCCCGTGGTGATGTCAAAGGCTGCCTCGCTAACTTCACAGACGCAAAAAGCACTTAGAGGAGGAAAGAAAAGAGGATCCACATGCACTGCAGCGTCTGTGGAGTATATCCTCAAACTCTGGGTTAGGCTACATATCAAAACGCTACAGACAAATCTGATCCAGATAAACATGCAACTCTCTTCAGAACTAAACTGCAGTTTGGCAGTGGCAGGCTATTTGTGTAAGTGCCATCTCAACTTCATGGTAGAGAAAGCAGCCACAGTATTCAGGGTTCTTGGCGAAAACACGGAGCCTGTCGTGACTAAACGGGGTTGAAAAAGCCAATATAAAGCAGAGGCTGTGGGTGCGTCGGGTCCGGGGCGACGGGAAACACTTAACGTGTAAAATGTCAGTAGTTTGCCGTGTTACTCCCCAGGTTATAGCATCATACGGTCGGAGATGTTACTCACCCTCTTCCTTGTCCAACACCATCGTCCTGAGGAACGAGGAGTCCTTCCCCGGGCGATCCGTCCTCGGCTCCAGCAGGATGCACCGCTCGGTCTGCTCGGAGCTGCTCCTGGAAATGGCTTTGAAACGCGCGGTTGACTAGACTACGCCTCGATAAACCAAAACCCTGGAAAGATGAATTGTCGTCTGCACGTTTTTTTTCCTCCTCCTATCAATAATAATTCATACACGGAATACGGTGAGATACGCGGCGAGATCCCCCTATCCGGACTGAACTGTATTGCAAATAAAGAGCGATCAAACAGCGTTGGTTGCTCTTGATAAATTCCATGCGAATAAAAAGACAAAACAATGAAAAGCGATATAAATCTAGTGTCGCCTATCTGTAACTGTGCATACACGGACGGATCAGACGCTCAGACTGAACGGCTGAGCTCTCTTTCGCTGTTAATATTCTCTCTTTCTCGTTCTCATTTGCTCCGAAACAGCAACTATATTCAAACAAATCCAATTGCAAATCTGACAACTGCTGAAAGCAAACTCACGCCGCCTCTCTCCCAGTTTATGTGCCGCGCTCGCCTCTGCTGCTACTGAATAAATGCGCGCAGTTTCCAGAGACCCTCGGATTCCCCTGTTAATTAAATCAATTCATTATGCTCAGATCTGATTAGCAGCCCTTCCCCCCTCTTTGAATCAATTATTCAATACACAAACATAATTGCTTGTGCCAGAGGTGTCTAAGTATTAGCTTATTTAACTCCAAGGACACTAATTACCCCTAGGGCAAGGGAACTTTTCTCATTAATTCTGACAAAACACAAAAGCACAGCTAAGGGAAAGTGTGTGTGTGTGTGTGTGTGTGTGTGTGTGTGTGTGTGTGTGTGTGTGTGTGTGTGTGTGTGTGTGTGCCCGTCTGAATGTGAGTGATAGAGAGAGAGCAAGGAAGCGCGCATACACGTAGGGTTGTATTGATGCACGGACGCGCGTGCGTCTGAGAGTGAGGATGAGAGCGAGAGAGAGAGAGAGAGAGAGAGAGAGAGAGAGAGAGAGAGAGACATTGAGGGAGAGTGATACTGTTCCATCGGTGCCTGGTACAGTTGGAGTAAACATAAAATGCACTTATTGTTTTTCTTCTCCTTACTTTTTTCCCCAGCAGAATTTAATAGAAATAACATCTAATTGCGGTCTATTTAGCAGTTAATTAGTGTCCAGACACAGTTATACAGGCTGTAGATAAACAGTCGTTTCAAAAGAGAAAGCACAACAGATGGGCTGCGTTTTTGATTAGTGGGTAGATAGAAGGTTCAGTTTCGAATCTGGTAATATAATTGTTGCCTGTTATTGCCAAGATGAAAGTGTTGCTGTTTCATGGTGGAGCCTTAAATAGCACCACTTTCACTTGCCCTGCGGAGATTGTTAACCAATTAAGGGTGAGATCCAACAAAGATTAGCCATTTAGGAGAGTGGAGTGGAGTATAGCTACAATAATGCTGGTTCGTCAGCAGCCAGCAGGCTGTCTGTGGTGTGAGCTTGCTCAGTCTGTCCTTGCCTTCTGTTACATTTTTGCACCAACCCTACTCTAAGCACATTATCATTAACTACTATATAATAAAAAAATTGTAATAATAATTCTCAAACTATTTCATCATCAAGGGCCTCTTTAAGATTTGCATTCAATCGCATTTTAGTACAATGCGTGTAGTGGAACCTCATCTGTGAAGATTATTGTTGTATCGCTAGAATTATATCTGTATAAACTGTGGTAGAGGTACAGTAAATAGGCTAATGTGATCATGCACCACACATCTAGGGTATAAAGCTCACTGTACATAGCCCATAGGGATAATTTCAGTTCTCAGGGTATCAGGCTGTGGTAGATTGAGTTGGCCCTGAAATCAATGGCCTGATCCCTCTCTGTCCAGCTTCCTGGCTGACATGCTTGACTTTTCATCTCCAGAGTTACATAGATTGATGACTTATGACCGAGAATGTATGTTTGCTGACCTCTAGCAAAGTGAGTGGCACATAATTAATCCAATCACAGAAAACTGGAAATGAAAGGGGAAAGAATGGTTCACTATCATCAGGACTTGACTTCAAATAGCCATTTGACATTTTAATGTGGAAAGAAACAACTATATAAAGACCGTTCAGAAAGGGAGTGAAAATGGTGTGTGTGTGTGAGGGGTGGGTAATAGCGAATGGAGCTGTGAATTTACAACAATTATCCCACCAGTAGCCAGGTTTTGGGGTCTACATGTTATGCGAAATCATGTAGCTGCGGTAGTATGTAGTTTGATGTATATGTGTGTATAAGTGTCACTGGTGTTTGATCCTCATTTGAACAAGTGGAGTAGCTGCAGAGACCCTGTGTCTCAATCCATCTGAGATCATCATAATATGAAGGCATGGACAAGTTGCAGAGTGGCTCTCAATCAAGGTTCTCATCAATATAAATTACCCACATTACCTTTGTGTAAAGACACAACATTTTGTGTGTCTGTGATACGTGGCTCATGTAGGCCATGGTGTACTCTTCAGCCCCTCTCACAGTGTCTTGGGTGTAGACCCTTTCCCACTCTTCATCCAACAGCGGGGTCAGTACATACTACAAACAAGCCCCTGAGTGAGCCTCACTGATACACAGTTAATTAAAATTAATTTCTGAGCATGCATTAGCCATGCCCATCTATTTATGGGCGGCTCTCAAATGTAGCCACTACAAAACAGTGCTCTGTAATTAACCCCACCTAATCAGATAGCGCACTAGTGTTGTGTTCCTATTCGTCCTCGGGCACACAGCCATTGGACAGAGGTTTCAGAGAGAGGATGAGCCCATTCTATAGTTCAGAATGGCTAAGCAGATTAAAACCTCATATCAAACATGATATTTACAGGCAAGGCTCAGTGGAGAGTGCTCCTTTTATGTGGGATGGGGAGAGGCTTCAGGGCTGGGCTTTTAAAGCCATGTCCCTTAATTGTATTCTAGCTAAGTGGGATGAATGGTGCTTTTTAATCAGACTACTGACGGGGCTCTGTGCTGGAAAAGTATAGAGATGGTGCCTGATAGTTAAGATGTTGAATGATATGCTTTTAGTCCAGGTTCCCCAGCCTCTAGCAATATTCAAATGCATTCTAGCATTAAGCTGACACCTGTAAACATCAGTGTTGTTTCCCCTGATGTTTCTGCGACTGTAGCAAACATCAGTTTGGTGAGTACTTGTACAAAATGATTTGTATAATGTCACCATCTTTGCATTGGGTTTAGGCCTGCAACTCCTATGCAGACATTCAGTTTCTGTTTGTGTATGTACACTGTGTTTAATATGCAATTTAATGTTCAGAGAGAAAAGCATTGCTTACTACTTGAATGAAGTTTCATTGAACAGTGAGATGTACTTTACTTTGTTACTCTGAGACTTAAGGTTCTGCTCCTCCTAGTGGCTGATCTCTGCAATGTGTACCCCTCAGAGTTGTACACAAATGGGTTTGATAGCAGAGGTTTAACACATCATATAATAAATTCTAACCACTTTTTATTATCTTCCTCGTGGCGCTCCTGAGACGGTATGTGGAAAATAGGAATTATTGGAATCTTTTTTTGTAACCTGACTCACCATATAGAATGTAATAGGAATGGTATAAGCCCTGCTCTTCACCTAGTCAATTTGAATTTCATGACCACCTAAATGAAGACAAGGTGCCATTTGGTGGGTAGGAAAGAGAGGAGAGTGAATCCCTTTCCCAAACAGTTAATCCAACTTTAATCCTAGTCATTAGGAATTAGACATGCAGAGCTGTCCGGCCATGCCTCTAAATTACAATCAAACGGTTACCAATTACACAAATTATTGATGGTAGATTCTCTTTTCAACTGCAAATTAAGGCTATTAAGGAAGGCTCCTTTTTAATGCAAAAGTGACTAATTAACCAGCGGATGGGAAATCTGCTGCCCAGATATCAAAAAAGTTCTCAGCACACATTGCAGAAACACAAGGGAACCAATTAGTTTAATTATCAAAACAGCTAATTAAAATTGCACAGTTCCTAATTAGTTCTTTGCTTTTGCCTCTAATTGACAGCATGGAGATAAATGGGCTGCCGATGAAAAAGGGGAGAGGAGAAAAAGCAGGAGAAACTTTGGCGGAATATTTATGCTGACTTTATCTCCGTCTGTGTGGCAGCCCTTGAAAGTGGAAAATTAATGACCTTAATTCCCAAACTGTTTTTCCTCTAACGGTGCTCCCCTCTGTGCCCCTGGTGCACGTTCTTTTGTATGGGCCTGCCACCCTGCCAACTGCTGGAATGGGAAAAAGGGGGAACTTGGGGTTGGGAAGGAGCCACTATTCTCCTCCTAATGTGACAGCTCCCACCTAACAATGGAGAAAGATGAAAGAATATAGCAGATGTAACCACTGGGAGCATTGCATCATGGGACTGCAACTCTGTTACACTTTCTTTAAGCGCCTCTGTCATCTACAGGGGCACTAATTTGTCCCATGAAAAAGAAGGAACTCTGCCGGGACAGAGATAAAAGATATTTGACAGCCCAGAAAGTTTTCAAATTTGAATTTTAGATTGATTAATACGATGTCTGAAAAGTGAACTGCCCTTGAAACTTTGCACAAACACGTATTTGAAGATGTTATCAAGTGGTCTAAGGACTGCAAACACAACTGAGAACCTATTCTTATATCCTCCAGATGTATTGTTACGTTTCTCCCTCCTTTTTATGGGTATGATTTGTTTAAAGGTCCCTGAAAATATAGAAGAAAGATACATCCTGTTAGACAAAAATGCTACACTAGCTAACCTTAACCTCAACCATTTACCTCACAAGATTCTGTGTTAGACTTTGAGTGTGTGTTTGTGTGTATGTCTGCGTGGTGCCTCTCTCTGGTCTCTATCCTTCTGGCGGGCATTGTCTCTTTGTCTTTGCTCCTGCAAGGCCAACCTTGTCATGTGTAATCCTGTCCCTCTGCCTGCATGCAAGTGACATGTGGGTCCTCTTGGCACATTAGTAGATAACTATCAACTAATCAGTTTACTTTTGGGACTGTGTTAAAATGTAAATTACATTAATGCTCAAATTATGCATCATACTACGCAGATAGGCCAGGCCAGAGGCCGCATAATGCTAGGATCATTCAGTTAGTGCCTTCTACATGCAGTGTTAATGCACTCTGATTTCCCCTGCTCTGGTTCAAATCAAGTGTGATACGTCAGCCAGTTGGTGTCTGGGAAACTGGAGGAGCTTTGTTTGAAGTGGAGGAGAAAGCCTTTTTGCAAAGCTTAGTCAGAGAGATGATAGCTGCCTGTTTGGTTTCTTTTGTCTAATTCAACGGAAGGTATTAGACTTTCTGCTCCATGTGCATTTTAACATTTCACTCACCTCTCAGTTGAAACTGTGTATATATTAATTTACTTGTAATCTGTGAGAGTAGAAACAGACTGCCTGAAAGGCATTCAGTAACATTCTAAATATCATCCTATCCATTTCAAAATTACACCCGGAAAAAGCAGGTCTGTTGCAAAGCACTGGCCTGGAGGAACTTTCTGCCCATGACTAACAAACACACGTCTACCACTAATTGATTGTCTTGTGTTTTATTTATGGTGTGGTAGTAATTAGTGGACAGCATAATGTAAGCCATTCATTAGCACCTGGCTACTGCTATGGATTTTGCTGCTTTGTCTCAGATGCACACATCATTAGGGAGAAACAAAGAGTGGAATTTATTAGCATGGCGTCTTATAAATATTCTTAAAGTCAGTGTGCCTTTAAGGAAGAACACAGGCCTGTAAAACTTTTGTCAGCATTTGCTCACTGATTCCATTTGCTGCAGAATATGTTAAGGAAGAGCAGTATAAATTTAATTTTAATTGTTTTGTACACACGCCAGTGAAAAGGAACTGATTGGATACAGTTCAGAGACAGTATATTAATACGTTATTTTCATATGTTAATTGGTTTGCATAATCTCTCTCTTTGCTTGGTTTGGAAGTACCTGGCATTGAGAAGGGGGTTGAAGAGAATAGAAGACTCCAATTTACATAAAACCAGCTCCTCTGAACATTAAATAATAATGCATCTGCAAGCTGAAGGTGTGTTCAGTTAGCAGAAAGCACCTTTTTATAATTTATAGTCCAGCTGTTTCAGTGCTTTCGAGTCCATTTTCCTCCCTGCCTGCTTTTAATGAAATCTTGTTACAGGAGAATTGACTGGAGTGAATTGAGATTTTAATCCTATTGACGTTCTACCATGGAAATTCACACTGGTGGGAACTTCTAATGGTGGGCCCTGTAATCAGAAGACACTTGTATTCAGCTCCCTACAATAATGAATCTCATCAAATGTTAAAGCCTGGGCTGCGTGCGAGGGGCTCAAATTTCAAGGTTTTTGACCATCCCCATTTGAGAAATTCCTCAGGGAGTGTGTGATTACTCAAGTTTAGCCGTTTATTGCCTCATCTTTCAATAGCCACTGAAGCACAAAATTCTCATCTAGGTTGCTCTTTTTTTCTCCACTTGAAGAACAGGCCAATATAGACTGCAGAACAGCTGCTCAGATCCCGAGGAACTGCTGTTGGCACTGCAATGTTATTAGCTGCCACCATTACTGTCCACTCACTGTGTCATTTAAAGAATGAAAACTAAATTCCGTAACAAAAATCACTGGTGTGATTTTAATTGTGAACATTGCGTGTTTGTAGCAATACTAAGCACAGCACATGTTAAACTGATTTATTTTTACAACATGCTATATGGAGGTGAGCGTGAAACAACATATTGTGCAAGTAAGAAAATGTATGAAAAAAATAAAATTAAAATAAATAGAAAGATACTTATGAGCGTGTTAGGTTTCATCTTAAACATGTATCACCTTACCTCACTTAACCCCTGACATTGGAGCATTGTTGAAACAGTGATCACACAGAATATAAAGTGTACCAGTGCACAATTCATGGCTGTTATTTTCAGCCATTATGACACTGTGCAAGGACAAACCCTCATCCAGCTTCTTAATGAGGATTATTGTTTGTGTGTGGTACGGGGCCTCAGAATATTAATTGAATATTAAAATAACATTACTTACCAGTCTAGATTAAATATCAACAGGGTCATCACCATAATTTGGGGCACCTTAGAGGCTAATTATTGCTAAAGGATAAACTGTGGTTTGTTCTACATGTTTTCCAGTCCTTATGGAACTGTTTCGCTTATGTCTGTTTCCTCTGAAACCTCGGCTTTGGAGAAGACTCCAGCAGGTCACATGGGTGCGAGTGATGTGATGCTGTTTTATATTTGAATGACTAAATGTGACCTTTGAGATTAGAGGAGGAGTTGCTTCTCAGGGGGCTGAAGAGAGTCCCCGCTGCTATGAAGCTCATGTCCCTTTGATCCCTCTGTAATGAGAATAACACCAGGCGTTGTGGTCACTGAACACATTGACACACCACTGGAGAGCGGACAGCTCTACGGCCTGGTACTAGAGACGGCTGTGTGCGTGTGTGTGTGTGTGTGTGTGTGTGTGTGTGTGTGTGTGTGTGTGTGTGTCCCTGTGTCCCTGTGTCCTCAGGTACAACAGTGCCTGGAGACATGTAATATATCCTGTGGGATTTACTATTTTTCTATAATGCACTGCTTCATGCGGTAATTTGCCGTTAACATACGGTATGAATGATGTATGCAAATACACACCATTTGTCATACCAATTAAAATGCCTCACAGGGCAATACCACTTATGATTAGACACACCAAGACATATCATATTCTCCAAACAAGGAAAGTTAAATCAGAAAAAAAGGTTTTTGGCTTCTTTGTGTTGCACTAACCAAAGTTCTCAGTTGATGTGATGCCACATTTTCAGGTCCGAGGGAACTCTCTCTAACCTGAACATGACTCTGGTGAAACCCAGTTCTCTGAGACATCTTCAGAGATCCACTGAAGATCAATCATGACCGGACCCGTCCCCACGAGACCCTTAGTAACAGCCACTGATTGCTTTCTGCTGTTCAGGCCGTTAAGTGGAGTCTGGCAATGGGTTCCTGGACAACACTTAACAATCAATCAGAGGGAACAACCACTTCTCATTGCATGCTGGTTCTTCCCCTGCATTACACACAAACAATAATTCAGGTGGACACGAGTGACACTTAAGAATCATGGCCAGACTATGCCCCGCGATTTAGCTGGAGAGGGATACGCTGGACTGCAGACAGAAACTTGAGTTGCGGGATTTACATAAACCTGGTGATTGAGGACTCACCCTCTGTCATTTGGACAATACTGTACAGATATGGCAACATACATTTGATGCTTGCCATGTGTCTTTAACCTTTGTCTTCCACTATCAAAGATTACCAGTTTTTGGACTTTGAGAATGGAACAAGAAATTATTTCTCACCAATACTTCCATTTGTATTGCCTCAAAACCTCATCACAGCACCAAGGTTATGAAACAGATTTGTAAAACCTCACAATTTCACAATTCTATAATACATCACTGGCCTTTTGAAGTATCCTGTTACAGATAACATGGGCATTTCTCAGGCTAGCTGTTTACCAAGGACAAAATATACAAAAGCTAGGAAATACAATTTAAACTATCAAAATAATAGATTAGAGAATAAGAATAGTAGATATATAGTAGAAATTCTTCCATATAAGCCTGGACTTAAAGTTTGCTTATTGATTAAGGATTCCATTGACTTAATGAACCTTAAACCCTCCATCAGATGACTAGCCAATAGCTCTAATCTCTAAAACGGATGTATGGCTGTGGTTCCTTATAAATGAATTGATCTACTCAGCTCTCCCCAAATGGGGAAATGGGCAAGTATTGATATGATTCCTGACTCAGTGATGGATGTGTGTGATTGTAAAACATGAGCTACGTGGGCCAGAGTGCTGTAGGGTAAGCAAGGGTCTTCAAAGACAAAGCAATATAATTTGTGTCACTGCCAATACTCAACCCACCGGCTTGTTGCCTTGTTTTTTTAAAAGGAAATAAAGCTCTAACATACAAAGTAGAAATCCTCTTCACATTGCTTTGGACTTAAGTTTTTTTTCTATAGTTTCAGGTCAAGAATAATTATCTATATATTTTTGTGAATTGATTCAAGATGATTTTCCTTTATTTTTCATAGATTTATTTAAAAAAATGCTTTTAGTTCTCCTTTCAGCTGCATGTCATGCCCGGTTGTAGATATTTTAGCAAAGAAAGTTGAAGGCTAAAATCCATCTCTGTGGTAGAGTAAAGTATCACAGCAAACTTCACAAGAGCGTCACAATGGTTTTGTGTGATGTTTAGACTGCATGGCAAATGTTTATCTAAGTCAGATTACACCCATGGGGGACGGAGATGTGTGCATCCCTCTGCTGTTTCACTGCTGGAAGAAATGCATAGGGAGATTGGTTTGGCAGAGGTTAGAACTTCTAACTCTTCACTTCCTACAACAGAAAACCATTCTTCTGTCTCTCCAGCATAATAAGCGTGAGTTCCATGAATAATCACCAGTGTGTCAACTAGCTGTATTGTGATCATCAGCACTGGTGAGCCTCAGATGGCATCAAATCATTTTGTCTGTCTTCCCTCAGAAAGCTATGCAGCCAAGAATGTTTGATGTCCCTGCAGTTCATTTCAATAGCAGAAAAGCATTTTGAAAAAAAATTTAAACAACCTATTTCTTCCTCTGATCTTCTCTTGCTGTACGTGATTTTCTGATAAGCTTTTTCTTAACGTACGATAATGAGTCAGCTGTACAAGTCAAAGGCCCTGATAATTTGAGCTCTTATTTTTTAAACTAATTTCTTGTCACTAACTACTGTAATAAAGCCAGAAATTATAAATCAAAAACACATTTTCAAAGATCTGAGGATTTCATTGTAAATGTCAGTCTAGACGGAAATTGTAATTAGGGAGAGGAAATTGTCTCAGGGAAGCACTTGAATTTTAAAATGAACCAAAATGAACCATCGCATTATGTAAACATTTAATTATAGACCAATTTTCCAAGACTGTTCACTGTCTGTCCTTGTTGTCAGAAACCTGTTCTCTTCTCGTCATTGGAGCAATCAAAGGGTTCAGGTAGAAAACGTCTACCAACTTTGATCACAACCAGGATAATTATCATATCTCACTCTGCCTTTGACTTGACTAGTGCAGTGCCTGTTCAAAATGTGGCACGCTTGGCCACAGTATGGCTGCTGGCAGCTTTCTGGAAAACCGCTCATCCAAACAACTTTACACTCGACACTGCACTTCTTTGAGTCCTAAGCAATACACCTGCCATGACATAGTTGCGTTCCTTAGCAATGCTAGATAATACAGAACCAGGCTATTTCTGGGAACAAAAGCTTTTATTCCAAAAGTTACATTGCTGATTCTTGAAATGTTTAAGTTTGCTAAAGTGTAGCATCTACGGCCTGTCTTTCTTCAACTGTTCTTGAATGTTCTGTAGCGAGCGAGGCAGAGCAAGCCATTGGCCATTACAATTAATAGAGGTCCCCTCTCAATACACTACACCGTGTACATAAGGCACTACTAATACATATGTCCCGTAGATCTCAAGAGCTCGCAGTCAACACTGCACTTCCTTGGGCCCTCAGCAATACACCTGCCAAGTGTGAAGTTGATTGGATGAGCGGTTGCCGAGGAAATACCGGTAGAAGGACTGACATACAGACAGAGACTCCTTCCATTTTAGTAAGATGCACACTTGACTGATCACTGAAAAACATTTTAATATGCTATATTACTCTTATTTTTATGAAGCAACTCATAAATACATTTTTATGGTAATCTAGAAAAGGGTAATGTATTGTGTCTAAACACCAGCAAAAGTTATGGCTGACTGCATTGTTCCCCACTGGTCTTCCTACTTCACACCACAAACCTCTGCAATAGACCTTTTTTTTTTGACATGTCATAGTAAGAAAAGCACAGGTATATTCAAAACCATTAATGATGGCTGCATTCCACTTAGGAGAGGCTCTGGTATTGTGCATGCTGACTCACTGAAATAGCTTACTGGGTCCACTTGATGGAATTGAGCCATCGTTAAGGTTATTGTGCTTTTCCTACTATGACAAGTCAAAATGTCTGCTGTGAAAAAGGTCCATTACGTAATTGTGTGTGCCTTTTATTAAAAATTGTAAATGATTGGTTCGTTGGTCTATAATACACCTAAGCCAATCGCTTCCTCTTCAACAGGTTTCTCAAACATGCTTGCATCCAGATAGCTAACACATTTGTAAAGACGTATACATTTAGCAAGCAAGTAGAGTAAAACATTAACACGTGCTATAAATGTAGCCATTGTGAACATTTTAACATAGCAACATCACTTGGAGATTTTCCTGCTTTCGGCAATTGTAAGAGCAGCCTTCCTGGGCCTGCTGTAGATTTGTCAACAACACCCACTACAATGTTGGAGAATGCAACTATGTACACGTTAACTGGACTTAAGAGTCTGGCAAAAGTCAGTTCCGCTCCTGGATTAAACACCTATATGATGGGCCTAGGGGAGCTCTCCTTCTTTTTCTCAGGTGCAGCATCAACTGCGCTGGATAGAACCGGATAGAACATAGCCGACTCTTGAGACCAGGCCAAAAATAATCTTAAGGTCATTTAGCTAGAAGAAGACTCTAGTACCTTGGCAGAAACCCTGGCACCCAGAAAGTAGCTGAAAAGCAGCGTTCTGTATTTGTAAACCACTCCCTAGAAAGCTACACAGAGGAACTTTTCATCTAGGGGCACCACTGCAACATAAAAATAAACATCTTTCAAGTCTATAGTGGTGAACCACCTGGCTGAGCCAGCTCTTGTAGCCTTTTTAATGGGAGCAGAAATGCATACTGGCTCTGCAGTCATTCAACAGATGGAAATTCAGAATGGGTTTGGTGCCCTGTTTTTGTGGGATGCAGGATATGGCCAGACTCGAGTCCTCTCCCCCTGTCCTCCACTGGAACTGCTGAAATAACCTCATCGAGCAGCAGTTCCCAAATTGTACTGAAAGGTTAATTTATTTCTTGATAAACATCTTTACAACATTGAAATGATGTCTGGGAATATTCAAGGTGGAAACTTTCCATGGGAATTAACGGTAATTTGTAGGGAATTGGGAAATTACATAAAGAAAAGTGAAATATAGGGGTTATCTGCTCAGATTGGTTTACCATGTCATGCGAATGTAAGCTAACCTTTTACCATATCATAAGCAGACATAATCCTTTAATTTGCCAAATAAATACATTTGACAAATACATAGGAAATGTGGTGAGTTAGCTAGCTAGCAGTATACCTAATGGGCAAAGGTACTTTGAAAATGTGTGTTGTGTGCAAAATTTGTGTTTAAGGTGATCAACTAAGTTATAAAATAAATGTTTTACAATAAAAGAAATGAATCCAAATAGATTCATTAATTAATCAGGTCCCTCCTGACAAAATGTGACAGTGGTGGAAGAGAGCAATGACCATGTGGTCATCCAGAATAATACAAGCAGACAAAACAAGAAAAATGTAAAAAGCAAAAACAAAAAAAAAGTGTTTTATTTTGAGGTTGACAGGAAGACAACACAAGGGTTAAATATATTTATAAATAAAAGGTAACTTCACAAAAATGCAACAGTCAAAAAGTAGTAATCAAAAATAATGCACTTTACGTTTAAGAGAATGAATCAAACTTCTAATGATTAACATAAAGTGCTGTCTTATATGTATACACGGTAAGGATGTCCGAAGTGTGTGTGTGTGTGTGTGTGTGTGTGTGTGTGTGTGTGTGTGTGTGTGTATGTTTTCCAGTGAGGGTATGGGGAGGTACAAGCCCTGTTCACAGTGATGTCACGCAGCCTCTCCGCAGACTGGCTGAGTAAGAGGAACAACAGAATTTCAACTGGAGAGATCAATTATAGATAGAAGAAAATGAATGGGAAAAGTAATTTAATAAATTATTGACTTGATGTCTTATATCATGTACAAAAGCAAATGAAAAATTAGATTTTGCATTTGGATGAAGTTGGATTTAAAGAGCTTCAAAATTATATTTAATTAGACAAAGAAAAAAATGTGTCATGGGTATATGAAGTTTCACTGGGAAGGGTAAATTAATGATCGCATTTGCGGCTATAGCAAATGACGTGCCAACGCAGAGTGTGACTGTCTGGAAAGGCAAGGATTGGGTGGGGGTGGCATTTGAAAGAGTCAACACCACAGTGGTCTTCTATCTTCCCTTTTTCCCATTAGATAGACAGATTGTAGGGAGTGTTTCTCTGCTCTATGGACTGTCTACTGTCAACACCTCACCTTACTAGCTGCTAATAATACAACTGCTGTGAAATATGCTAGCTTGGCATGTTGAGCAGACAACTACAGATGGGTAACAAATTAAAGGAAAAACCAACATAAAGTGTCTTAGTAAGATGTTAGGCCACCACGATCCTCCTCTCTAGACTCTACCAGAGGGATGAACACCAAAAGATATTCCCTCATCTAGTGTTTTGATGATGCTGGTGGAGAGAGCATCAACATTGGGTTGAGATGTGGTGACTGTGAAGGCCATAGGGTATGATTCACAACATTTTCTCGCTCATTCAGTGACCCCTTTGTGTCTTTCATAGCAGCATCTGCATTAGTTAATGGTTTTCCACTCATTTATTTAGGTATTTTCTTTAATTTGTCATCCTTCTGCATAATGTCAGTCAACATGATGGTTAAGTGGCTCTGCCCATCTAATGGACCATTAGTATTTAAAAAAATCTTTGTGGGATATTTGGTTTTAATTTTGAACATCAGTTGGTCAGTGTTACTTTCATCCATTTTAACCTGCTTATCCTGTGCAGGGTCACAGGAGTTCAAAGGCCTATTGCAGCTCACCTTGGACAGGTTGCCAGTCTTTAACAGGGATAACACATGTAGACATAAGACCATTCACATCTACAGGCAATTTAAAGTAGCAAATTCCAACGCATTCTCATGAACGTGTTTGTATGATATCGTACGAAAAGTTATGCACACTAAAATGTATGATATACTGTACGAAAACTAGGAGACACGTGACATCGCCTACAGAGCTCCGTGTTTGCAGTTGCTAGCTGTTTAAGCCGCGACAGAGCTTCATGCCGCCGGCTACAGTGCTCCGCATTGTGCTCCGCATGGAGCTCCGTCAAGTCAGCGGTAGTTGGTGGTTCAGTTACCCGATAATAGGTGACTGTGAGCCGGGTTGCAGAGCACTGCGAGCTTTTGGTCATTTCGGCGAAAAAAAGTGAACGTTATGTGGCAACGAAAGTTGAGTTTTGGCACCTAAACGACTAGTTAAGTTTAGGAAAAGATCGTGGTTTGTATTAAAACACTCCCAAGGAACACGCATTTCCAAAAGTCTTTTGTTTTCCGTGGGAAACGAACTCCAATCCCTGGCTTGAAAGTCCTATATGTTAACACTAACCCATCCACCCCAACCTCCCCTCTACGCAGCCACCTTCTTATACAGCTGCCGTCAATGTGGTGCACACAGCAAACTTGTAAATGATACGAATTACAGAGCTTAACATTTCGTAGCTTTTCAAATGTATGGTTCATGAGAACAGGCTGCAAATTCACCTAACCTGTCTGTATTCAGAGTCTTGAAGAAAAAAGTGAAAGGAAAATATGGAAACTCCACACGAAAGCCTCAGCCAGCTGGGGTTGTGAGGTGAAAGTGCTAAACCACTTTGTAGTAGTTTGTTGGGGTGTTGACATATTTTATCTGTTGTTCTTTAACTTTTATGTGATTTATAATTTCATTGTTTTTTTGTTATCAACAAAGAAATCTGATAGACACCAAACCATCATGCCTATATCAAGAGTTCTGCACCTTTACCTTTCCAATGATGTAGACTTTGTTTTAAGCTATCTGTCCTTAGTGTCAGTTTTCTCTGCAGTGGCGTGTTATCTGAAACTGATATTTCCATGTGTTATGGCAAAAGCAAAATGGTCACATGGAAAATCTAAAGAATAATTGTGTTTGGGGCAAGAAAGTATGTACAACAACTCTGCCAGCATGTGAAAAAAATGATGTAATCTAAAACACTAATGAAAACACAGAGTTTATAGTTCATTGTATATACTACGGTATACACATACAGTTTGTCCAATATAAAGTATGGGATTCAGCTGTGTGGGTTTGGATTTGGCATGAACTTTATTTTACAGTGTTACAGTGTTATTTTATTATTCTAAAAGACCTGTTAAATGCTGAATTAAACATTGGTTTCCAGACTTAAAAAGCCGAAATGCTCGCTCACACAGTAGCCCCAGGAAAGTAAATACAGATTGTAATTAGATGGGGAAAAGTTGAATTTCACTCTCTCCTTTGCATGAACTGTGATGGGATGAAGCCATGGGACAAATAAGGGGGAGCGGGGAGGAGCAGCAGTGGGGGAAGAGAGGGAGGAGAGATGGGGGAATAAAGACTAATTTATGTGTGAGCTTCCAATGCCATCTCTGGGACCTTGTATCCCCTCAGACTCTGTTGCCTGGTGTCTGGAGAAGCGGAATGCAAATGGGGCAGGTTTCTAGGTGAGGTTGGGCACAGTCACAGGCCCATGTTGGGACCCAGTTATGCAGTTGCTAAACAAGTGTTCTTTGTCATGCTGGGCCCCTGGGGTTGAGCCAAACGAATCCTATCATCTGCAGTGTTGTGTTACTTAAGCAAAACTACTCAAGTTTGCAGCCACTTTTTATAAGATGAAAGACCCTCTTCAGGGAATGTCAGAATTAGTTATTTTTTTCTCCAATTAATTTGTGTAGTGAGTATGGTTTCATGGTCCCTGCATGGGCTCCCCAGTGGATTTGGTTTGGTGTGCTGTGTATGAGCTCGATAGTCAATGTGTCAAAACTCAAGGAATAGGGGAATGTTTACCGCCTGTGTTTTGTTTGCTGCTGAACCCAGCTCAGGATGTTTAGGTCTTTAACTAGTGGAATTGTTTTACCAAAAAAACATCCATGTCATTTAATGTGCTTTCTCTTCCTCTTCCCCTGCCTGTGCTAATCTATTGAAAGCTTGCACACTGACTAATACTAGACCAGAGTCCTTGATAAATAAAGAAACACTGTGTTGACTAATTGACAAAATCATTGAAAAGTACAGATAAAATCCTCACTGTAATTGAATGTGAAGCATCATTTATCTATAGATTTGTACCAGACTACTTTATTGGATTGCTTTCCCGTGCCTGAAATATACTTCAGAGAATTGACCTAAATTCTCAGGGGGAACATAAAAATCTGCTAAATTTAGTTTAAATATACTTCTTTCAAATCGATGATTTGAAGTTTTACAATATACCCTCTCTAATCAGGGAAATTCAGTGCTTAAATAGTCCGCATTTTGGAGGAGCTGTTTGTCGTCAGGCATTGCTGCAGCCCTGAAACAGAATAAGGTGCTAATAAAAAATGTGTGACTCTACTAATGAATCCGATTCTGCAATTCTGCAACTCAAGCACTTAATTATCATAAGACATTCGCTAATGTGCTTATTCAAATGGGTAACACTTTGCTTGGACAAAAACTGCATGGCTTAATGACTTGAGAAAAGAGCCTGATGACATCCTGCTCTCTTATCAACACTTCCCAAAGACTGGCACAAGAGAACTGGTGGGTGGATATGATTAAACTGGCCTATAAATGAAGCCACTAAATAATCATTGGCATCTAATATGGTCACAGAGTCACTGCAATGCACTATTTAACAGTCAACTCCTCATATTTGAATACATTGATTTGGGTTTGAGACCAAGAAAACCAGAAATGTAAATGGTAGTCACTCTTGAGATCTTAGGGTAAGGAAGTGATGCCGTTGCTCTTTGTTCTAACATCTGCCTAGGAAAAGAGATAAAAAAAAAAGAATGGGAGCATTACAGGATGTCTTTGAGCGCCTTTTGCTCTGAGTCTAAAATAGGTCTACTTTGACAACCAACATCAAAGTAAGTCATTATATGGTGTATATAATCCATCCATTAGCTGCACACTCAACTTCCGTGGCATTAATTGCTCTTTATATGTGTATACGTGTGTACGCTTGTTTGTGCACGTGTACGGTATGTGAGGGCTGTATATGTGTGCCCACACACACTCACAGCCTGTTCAGACAAGTAGAGGTGTAAAATGAAATCCCTCAGTGCAGTTGCATGCAGATGATGTGCTTCAATGGCATAGCTGCTCTTTGCACCATTGTAATTGAATAATCTGCAGAAAAGTCATCACATTCCCACTTTGCTATTCCCTCTCCATGTAACATGTAAAAAGTCCTCTTGTAACTACCTGGGAGAGCAACCCATCAACAGCTGTTAGAGCTGACTTGAAGGTTAAATATTAGGAAGGAATCCAATTTCTCTTGTCTATTCAGCTCAGCGGTGTGTTAGATTGCAGCTGGACTGTGCTTACGGAGTGTGGGATATGAAGTGGGCTAATCAATCCCCTCTGCTTCATTCTCAAATTCCTCTCATATCAGGTCCCTGCCCCCCGGGCAGGCCTTCTGCTTTCCGAAAGCCAATTCCACACGAAATAAGAACTGTGACCTGCAGCTAGAGGGTGAAGTTGAGTTTTCCCTTCATGATTAATCTCTTCTTGGGTGGTTTTCAGAAAAAAAGGAGAGGGGGAGGATAGAGCGAGAGGGTGAAAAAAAATAAGAAAACATGCAAGTCGCTGCCTTGTGACCTGCAAGTTTTTTTCCTCTGAATGAGCCCGGTGCACTGGAGCCTGCTTATCTCCCGAGAGAAAGACAGAATTCATTTTTTGACAAGGTTTCATGTTGACATTGAGAAAATGAACTACCCGATTCTATGATTAAACCTGGGCTGTCATAATTGTCATCTGAACTGTGGTGAGGATGAAAATTTGAGTATTTATTTTTTCATATCTTCTTGTTTGGAGGAGTTCAAGCTCAAGAAATGGAGTCTTGAGTCAAAGCTTTAGAAACTGTACTGCTCTCAGAAGCAGGGACAAATACATGTTTTCTTTGTTGTGAGAAGATAATAACATTATACTGTACATGGAAAAAAACATGACATACTGGCCAACAGACTCACAGCCTAAGCATATTCCTTAATATCTCACATCAAAAGGAACTTAAAATAATAATAAACACTGGTACGGTAACAGATTATGAACACATTGGCTATATGACCTAAAATAAAGGCGCGTGCCCTAATTATCGAGCAGATGGGCTGCCAGAGTTGAAGGGTAAAATGATATAACCTTAAAGTGCCAGTATCACATTTTACAGGTTATAATGGCATCTGTCACTGAGAGTGGACCTGTCAGACACTACTTTCATGCCGTTGAATTGCTTGTAATGGCTGTTTCTCCTGTTTCAGACCCACTTTTAGAGGCAGGGTGATGCCTGTCTAAGGAACAGTGACGTTAAAAGCATTGAACTAGAATGAGATGGACTTATGGGCCATTTCTGCTCTGCCATTGTCCTTTGTTCAATGTTTTTGAACTCCCAGAACAGTACAGCGTTAAATGGTCAACACTGAAAGCATCAGCATAGAAGAAATGCGCTCACACAGGGACTCTAAAGGCCTCTAGAAATGTTTACATTTTTAATGCCATAATGATGATCCCACATTCAATCTACATGTTTTACTCATCCATCTTTTAAATTTTTTACGTGTGTAAAACATTCCATTTGAAAAAACAGCCCATTTGCCCACTACCACCTACCAAACAAATTGGTTGAGAACAACAAAGTTCAATCTATGTCTGAATATTTCTTTGTTTGTGTGTTTTCCCTCTCCAGCAGGGCACTTATGAAAGTGCTCTTTTGCATCAGAGATAAGGTATGCTGGCCCACTGGGAAGCGAGTAAAAGTGGGTTTTAGAATGTGTGGGAGACCAAATTCCTACAGCTAGAAGTACCTCTGCGCCAGGCTAAACAGTGGGCACAAGCCTCAACACACACCCTAATGGAAGAGTGAAGTAGCATACAGTGTTGGAGTGCAGGTTTGGGCTGAGGTAAACAAGGCTATACCCACTGCTGGTCCAAGGGCCTGTAAGTTATTCATTAAAGATACGTCCGTGCAGGTCCTCTCTAACTATTCCCATAGAATCTTTCCCATTGTGTTTTCTGTAATTTAAGGTGATCTGCTTTCCAATCAGACAAATTAAGCCTTGGCTATTACAGATAACATTTTCAAGTCAAGTGTGTCATCTAATCAGCTTAATGTGCAATTTATCTACACTTTGCAAACGCTAATGAATATATGAAAACCAACATTCACAAAATGTTTAAAAAAAGTTACAAACATGTTTATGTATTTTGGCAAAAGTAATGTTTTGCTAGTTGATTCTAATAAGAGGCATTGGCAGTTCAATAAGGAGAGACTTCATTTAAGAGTGAAATAAGTTTAATGAACATGGTGCATAATAGGTTGATATGTTAGTCATTGGCGATTAGACTTCAATCGCAATGTTAAATTATAAAGGGTATAGAGGCCATGGTTATATAGGAATACCCCCCAAAGTAGTTGCCCATGGGGGCACCTGGGTAGCTCACCTGGTTGGGTGTGCACCCCATGTACAGAGGCTTAGTCCTTGCCGCAGCGGCCACGGGTTCTTACAGGCCCTTTGCTGCATGTCATCCCCCCTCTCTCTCTCTCTCCTTTCATGTCTTCAGCTGTCCTATCAAATAAAGGCCTAAAATGCCCCAAATAATCTGTAAAAAGTTGCCCAATTATTAAAAACAAAATAAACATCAATATGATGTTTAAGTTGTTGACATGATGAAAAAGTACTTTTCAAGTTGTCCCACTCTTTCAGGCCCAGTCAAAGTGGAACAGCATGTTTTAGATAAAGTGGGGCAGTCTCTTAGGCTTTGCAATGGAGGAAAGAAATCCAATTTACTTTAAAGGACCACATGTACTTAAGCGAGGAAAGTCTCTGGATCTCACAGTGTTGTTATTTTAAATCGGGTCAGAATCCTTTGGCCCATTTGTATCAAGAAGAAGCTATGCAAATAGTAGTGTTTAGGAGTTTACTCACTAAATAATCTGTCAATAATTACTTATTACTTTACTCATACTCATTACAGTGATGAAAGCAATTACCCATTTGTTTTCTGTTCTCTTACCTGTCATTGGTTACATGTATGATGCCTACAAAACAGGATTCTAGATTTGAATCCAATGCATTATAATATAATTCAATTAAGATGTATGTAACAATTTTTACCATACTAAATATCATTACATAGTGCATTACTCATTTTATGTCATGTGTATTTGTAAAGCTCAATATCAATACAATGTTTCAATGAGGTTTAAAAAGCCCAGAGCAGCCACTGTTCCCAATTAAGGCCAGAGGACAACATTGGGATGCTTTTTATAGAGAAATTCTCTTTTTAGACAGCTGGGGAGCCTTGGAAAGATGGTAATTACAACAAATGATCAGAATGTTTTTTCAGTTACAATAAAACACTGAGATTATACTCATTACTTACACCTAGTACTGACAATGACAGCGATTATGACATAATGTCGTCATACTGACAAATAAAAGCAAAATAATAGATTGGAGGTGAGGTATAAGGTCAACTGTTGGAGCAGCTTGGGGCAGGCACTTTTAGTAAAGATCCGGGAAAAAAAAAATCAGAAGCTCACATCAGTGGCTCAAAACTCAAAACTGTACACCGTTACAGTTAAACACATGACCAACCATATATGTATGCTTCAATCCATATATATGACTGTGTATAACCATTGAAATTATGTTGACCTACAATTAAGACCTGAATAATTACACCTGCACAAGTGGGTTTGTCATCTAACCTGAAAATAAGGTAACATGGTTAATTTTACTGTTATACTATATTATAGCTACTATAGTTGTACAGTACCTTTATAGCATGTCATCACCCTTTTTCTAATGTTTCTTGTCTACTGTCTGTTGTCAGCTATCTAATAGAGGGGAAAAATGCTTAAATATAAAACAATTTTAGGGCTTGCTATATGATTGCTTGCTTCGTCAGGTCCCACTCTGATTAGAAATAGTTGACAACAGTCTAAATCTAACTATAAGTGCATAAAAGTCTTTTTCAGCCAATATTCAAAAAAGTAAGTTTCTCTAAAAGCAGGTAACATTAAATGTTGGCATTACCAATAATGATAGTAAAATAGAGTTTTAATAAAGCTGTACATTTTGGTAAGAAAATGTGATTTTTGCATAGATTCTTTTTGCACAAGCAGGATACAAGTTTAGTCCCCAGCTCTTAATGATGCGAATGATGAATTGGAAGACTGACACTTTGTCAGATGCTTTTACTGCGAGGGTGAGGTTGCAGGGCAAGAAATGCTGCCAGAGTCCTCCTCACCTCATTGTCCTTTTGCAGGATGGAGGATGGAGTGCCGATGGCCTCTCTTTGCACCAACTACAACTGTCATCTCAGGCTCATTCAGAGCTCCGCAGCACTTAGGCCCCATTTGCTTTTAAGGATGTCTGACAGGACAGCAGCCACGTATGATCAAACTTTACTTTCACTGTGCACTTGTGACAGTTCATTGAGAGAGGCTTTAATGTGCTGTCAGCAGTGCTCTCCACTCAGCTGCCTTGATTTACCTTCCCCATCTGTCTCAGTCAAACAGCACTAAGTTGAGGATGAAAGAAAGGAAGGTGGCCTTTTAATTCCACATTCTTGTATTTCAAAATGAACTTACTTCACATGAACCAAAATTATATTTCCTCTTTGAACACTTATTCCAGTTACACACATTGCCGATGGAACAATAAGGTCCAGCTTAGACGTGTTACTGTTCAAATATGTAGGAAACTGATGAGCACTTGTAGAATACGATGTTAGAACTTTCAGAACGAAAAATCTGCACTTGTATGTTAAAATTTGCACTTGTAAAAAAATATTCACACACGTGATCTCACAGAAAAACAAAAACACATGAGAGCTTGTAGAAAAAATCTGAACTTGTAAATTGAAATTTGCACTCGTGACACACCCGTGTTCTGAATGTGAAGTCACAGAAAAAAATATTCACAAATGTATAGATTGATATTTACATAAACACAATGACAGCTGCAAACTTGTAATGCAACATTTATTCATATTCATTTTTTTTTTTTTTTTACTCTGGTCCATTTTCTACACAACCACAACTCAGTGATTACAACCTCTGGAATCTGTCACTGCAACTTCACATATGTCCTCTCTCGCATCACAAAGTGGCGAATCTGCGCGCCTCTACTTTTGGAACACTTCTTGCAATACATTTGGTGCAAAACTAATTTGTACATGTGGACTTAGGCTGTGGAGCTCTGATAATAGAGCGGGGGAAAGCAGGGCTTCTTTTGCCAGATGAGGGGCAACTCTGTGTGGCTCATTTAGTGAAGCACGGAAGCTTGGTGGAATTAGCAAGCTAGAGTTAGCTAGGCAGCCAGCCGGCTTCTAAATAAATACAATTAAATTATCTAAACACTTTAACAGTTTGAATCGAATCGTGACCTTAAAATTATAAGTCAAGTCAAATCAAATCGTGGATTTGGAGAATCGTGACACCCCTAGCTGGTGAACATAGCGGAGCATTTAGCAGCTAAAGGGCCTAATGTTTCTCTCAGGAGTTGGTGAAGACCAAGCTGAAAGAAGAGTAAAAATTGTGTCTTAAACTCACCAGGAGACCAGAAACACGACTCCAAATGAATGTTTCCACTGACCCAATGTGGGGCCAAATAATCAGTTAATACAGGTTTAAACTGGCATGTAGTTGGTGTATTTTTTCCCACTATTATTATGGAGAAAATGCCCAGATGCAGCTTTGAAGCCTTAGGCAGCAATCAGACAGAGCACATTTTAGCAGCATGGGGCATTTTTTTGTAATCGTTTTCAATGAGAGTAAAGCGTTTTGCTCGTTGCTTTTGCGTTGCTGAGCAGCTCATGGTTTTTGCAGGAGCGCCCTGAACACCTCAAGTTGAAAAAAACATCAACTCAGAGCGGGAAAGCACCAGGCGTGATTGAACTCTTAGCAAGAATAATGCAACTGGCATCACTCTGTCTGATCGAGGTGTCTTCAACAAAAAAGGCAGTGCGGTGCGCCTTGCATTTGAAACATGCAAACGCACTCTGTCAGTCAGTACTAATTGCAAATTAGTCCAAGAGTATTAAATCACCCAAAATGAAACCATTGCTTCTAGCCAAGTATTCGCCACAGCACTCGAGCTTTTGGAAAACAATGGATTTCAGAACGCAGCGGTGCTGTTGACAACCTTATGCACGTTGGGTCATTAGCGACCCGGCACTTATACATCTCCAATTAAGACATATATTAAAATCACATTGCTTGTAAACTTTTCGGAACATAGTATAAACAAGGCTTTTTATAAAAAAAAATTCTTTGTTAAAAAAAAAATAGTTTGAGGAATACCAGGGAGTTGAGTCCCTGGTATTCAATAATTAAATTGAATTAATGAATTAGACAGGGTGACCCAAGATATGCATTTTAGTATTAAGTAGGTTTCTGATTAGCATACTTGCCTTCCAGTTGTTTCTTGCATTTCAGTTCTTGAATTGGTGTTAAAATATCATATTAAATGTGTGCTTTTTCATCCTACAGTATCACTTCATTGCATTTCAGTCACTCAGGATCACAGGATGTGAATAGATAAATCCTCCCCACTCTGCCATTGTGCCAATGATTACTATGTCCAGAGCCATTCAGTGTAAAACATAGAAACTTACAGTAAGTGTAACCCCTTTTAAATAGTTCTCACAAAATGATTCACTGCCCTTGATGAACTGAACCAAAGGGAGGAAGCCAGAGATCAGTCAGTGTTTAGAGGCTTCAAGATCTCTCTCACACATTAACTCACTGGAGTGCTCATCAAAAGATGTAAATGTCTCCGTTCGTTTCATTTGTATTCATTTTGCTTTTTTTACGATTTAAGCTGCATTTTTTGAACGTGGCTGCGTTTACAAGCTGTAATACAAGTCTCTTGAACGCCTAATAAATATGAAACTGAATGAGATTCCTTTCTCTCTGTGTAGCTCTTTAGCTTTCTGCTTTGATCATACCATCCCATGACATATCCATCGTCAGCTTTTCAACTCCTCCAGGAGTGGGCCAAGCCTAATTGGTGCTACGAGGAATAAATCAAAGCAGGAAACAGGACTTGTTCCAAACAGAGCTCATAATGCACTAGAAAACTCGTATGTTTTCTGCGACTGTCCAGTGAGTTTGAATGTCATCTCATGTAACATTTTTCCAATACTGCCTCAGCTGATGTATGGCTGTTAAAGAGTAACTGTAGTTCGACATTACACAGCTGTCCTGTGAGGTACCTGTGCTGCTCTCTTGGTCCTTATTCTAATCTTATTTAACAGTCTCTGCCTGACACGCAATTCAATGCAGGTCCCCAGATTGGAGAGTTTCCAAACAATCCTGAGCTCACCCAAGCTTGGAATTGGTTTTCCGTGGAACATCTCCCTCCTCCCTTTGGGCACTTTACCAATTTCACCAAATTTGTTCCATCACTGGTTCTAAGTACCAGAAGTATTTTCTGCCCACACTTGGACTTGTTTCTGCAATTTGCACATTCTTTGCAGAACATTAACAGTTTTGTCAGGGGCTGAGCTACAGCTGCTGTGGTATGGGGGCCGCGTTTCAGGAGATGCTCAGCGGAAACTTGGTGCAGAACATTAACAACATTTCAGATCAGTTCCCATCCAATATACACCTTAAATATACAGGGTAACACTTTATTTCAACCCCTCCTATTGCGGATTTATAATCAGTATATTAACACTTGATGAATGATTTATAACAGAGGATAACACACTGTAATGTAGATATAAGCAGATGGACATTTTTAAGTGTTTAATAATGTATTTGAAAACAATCACAGCTCCTCATATGAAGAAACTGTTAATACCGGTGCATAAAAGGCTGATGCGTGGTTGATAACAACTTATACTATAGCTGTAATAATGCAATTAAATCACGGGCAGGTTTAAAACAGTAAATGTTTTCAAAACTGATGAAGACAAGTCATTATATATGATTACAACTTTGTTACATCATGTTGAATGATCATATGAATGCTTCATATGCAGAGTTACAGTTTGTCAGTATATCTGCTTACAACTACTTTTTAGTGTGTTATAAACAATTTAAGTGTCTTTATACTGCTTATAGATGTTAAATGGGGAGGGGTGTAAATTAAGTGTTACCAAAACACAGTATACTGAAGCCTTGTAACCTTATATTTTGATCAAACCTTGTCATTACATGCCTACGTCTTTATAGTTTGGGTTTATATTACCATGCTAATAGTATTAGTGTCATAGTAAAAAAAAAAATTATATATATATGTGTGTACTATTGTCATTATAAAGCACTGCATCCAACTAAAGTATAGCCTCTATGCCTTCTTATTTGAGATAAATATTCTATGCCACAGAGGCATCTGTCCAGTTGATGCATATTGGGAATACAGTGGACCACTAAAAGTTGATATACTGTAATGGACTAAGATAATTAGAGTTATAAAACCCTCCATAAATGGCCCATTGAGATCAGGAGTGTAAGATTATGCCCACAGAAATGCACGCCCACTGCTTTTTTTAATTTAAGGGATGAGTGTTAGCAGAAATATCATTTAGCCATGTGATCACATTGGAGGTGTACATACAGATAAAGACTGGGATGCTTCATAAAGCACTGCTTTAGAGTTGGTTGATAAGTGCTCAAATTATAAGTCGGAAAATGTGACCGCGTGACTGTAAACTTTCCAGCAGTTCTGAGGCATGAACTGCTGCAGCGAACAGCTTTAGGCTCCAAAAGTAATTAACTAAAACTTAAAATAATTTGAGCTAATTCTTCTCTTGCTATCTGGTAGAAAATGATGCATTACTGTATATGTTGATTATGAGTGGAAAGAACGCCTTTATCTGCAAAGTGAATACCTTATGCTGAGCCTGCGACTTTAGAGAGGCAGCTTCAGGGGATATTTGCAATGTGCTTTTTGTCCCTCCTCATTTTCACATGTGACTGTCCTCTTTTACATCCACAATTCAAATCAGTTTGTCATTACATGTTAGTCTTCACCTGCAGGAAACAGCAGCCTCCACTTCTGTTTGTTTACAAAGTAAAACATGGTGAATACTAAACAAAATATTACAGTACATTGCTTTGTAAACGTGGCACAAATTCCACCTTAAATAGTGATGATGTTCTTAATTTAAATTTTTTTTTGCTGATAACCTATGGATGTAAATGAAGAAAACAATTTAGATGATGCATAAAAATGTAATGGAAAGTTTGTGTCAATTGTTTTTGTTTTGATTTCCAGAAATAAATTTATCCTCACTCAGACCCTGTTTATGTTTGATTTGAGCACTGTTATGTTATGTACACAGCAGCATATGAGTTTGGTAGCAATTTATTTGTGTAATTCTGCAGGCCTTGTGTGATCCCGGCCTGCTGTACTCAAGCCTCCTCTGCTCTGCTGGTTCCCTGTGAAAGCTGAGAGAGTGAGAGCTGGCCCCATTTAATGTCCTCTGATGGGCTCCATCTGTTCTTTATCTCTCTCTGCATCATACCGTTCTGAGTGGCTGTAATAGGATAATAGACTCTGTATTTGTTTTTAGACCATTGACTTGAAACCTTGTTGATACATTTATTTCAGCAACTGCAGGTAAACGATGTTTCCTGCTGCCTTAAACATGCATTTCCACCGCATTTTTTTTAAGAAACACATTTCATTCAAAAAGAAGCAAAACTAGAGACACATGAAAATAATATATTTCATTAAATACTGAATAAGTATGTTTATTTATTTAGTACATTATTAGGTACACCTAACTAATGCAGTTTATTTAACAGTCAATGAAACCTACCTTCATGAAGGTCCTAATCTTCAGTGTTTCTATTATTTTGTGCACCCCATTTATATAATTTATATATGAGGTTAGGTTAGGTTACACTGCTCTCATATGTTTAATATTAATCTACATCCAGTAGATGGTTAGCCTAGCTTAGCATAAAGACTGGAAACAGGGAAATAACTACCCGGCTCACAAAAGCTAATAAAGGTGCCTACCAGCACTTCTACAGCTCACTTATTCACACGTTATATCTGGCTTCATATTTAATGGAGTCATTGAGAGTGGTGTGTGATATGATGAGAGTGGTAGCCTATCAAATTTATTCATCTAACTCCGGGAAGGAAGACTATTTACCCAAAATGTCAAACTATTCCTTTTAAAGTGGCAAATACTTTTACTATATTGTTCTTAGATACACCAAGAAATATCATCACTCGGACTGTCAAACATAATTACCTTTACAAAACATGACAGATGTTTCAGTAGACTATCTAGCAATTCTGATTGATGCGAAAAAAGTAGAACGATTTTTTGTTCATTACTTAACAGTTCCAGAGGCGAGTGTGACATACAGAGAGTGTAATCCCACAGCAAAGGTCTTTCTATCCCATTTCTAAACCGAAACCATGTGATGCCAATGCATTAAAATTATTTTCTAGAATAAAAAAGTTAGTGACTAAGTGGTGCACATGCATCATGCCTTAGTTGGACTTGACTTAAAGTTTGGTCACACTGATATTTTAGTAAAAAACATAACTTGCTGATCCCCTTAGCAAAAAAAAGATTTAGAAGCTGTGAATAAAAGTCTGAGTATCTAAATTATTATTTCTGTCTTCATGTTTATTGTCAACAGAAGTATAGACTATCCTTCGTTAAAGGTCACATTTTCTTTTTTCCATTTTACTTTTGTTATTAATTCATTAACTTGCAAGGTAAAATTAGAGGGCTCAAACAAATGGCAAAATAAAGTTACTTAGGTTTTTCTATCGCATGAGCAACATCCAAAAGAGCTTTGAAATGACGCTGTACTCTTCTTGCTAATGCAGTGTTGTATCCAGCAGAAGGGGGGCTGTATAAACTCAATGCATATGCAGGTAACAGCCGCACCACCCAGCCCAGTGTCCCCGCAGCCTTTTAGTGGGGATGTCATGTTTGCTTCCTGGGGATCAACACAGCAAACCCTACTTACAATCTGAGCATATTCAGGCCAGTGGAAGATAACAGGATTGCACATGAGACCTGTGTTAATGTCTTCTGAAGGGCATTGGGATAAACAGGCACTTGTCTGTGCAGTGAAGGGAGGGTGGGGGTCGGGTGGAGTAAAAATGGGGACTTGGGATGGGAGATAGCCTGGCTCTTCCAGGCAGATGGCCTCCCCAGCTACAATGCAGCTGAATCCCCCGCGCCACCCCTCCTTTCTCCACCCAACTTTGGGGCCTTATTCCCTCTCATTTTGTTTTGTATGAAGGCCAATGTCCTTATTTATGATATTTTTTTCTGTTCAGTGTGTGTGCTTAGAGATTCCAGTGGTGGTGAAGTTGCCATGACTTTCATTAAAGCCGAGGCCGAATGAAATATGGATGTGCAGGGAGTGAATTAGAGTGATGGAATGGGCCAAATATTGCCTTCGTGGTGTCTCGGCAATACTGTCTTGAGGGGATAGATACTCAGGCCTGAGGAAAGTAAAAACCCTCTCCAAGTTCAGCGCATTCATCAGCAGGCCGTAGAAGTTTGCCTCCATGCAATGTTGATGACTGTTGTGCTACTGAGTATTTTTTAGCGTATGAGGAAAAACTGGAATCGGTGGGAATATCCATGACCTGTGATGAGGGTTTGACCTCAATAACAAGATTCTAACAACTTCAATGTTACTGTTATCTTACCTGTTATCGGTTTAATGAAATGAGTCAGAACAATAAAAAGGTACATTACTTCATAAAATGTATTTGTCTCACACAGAATAATTATAGAATATAGTAGGAAAAACCTTAATGATGGAGGACAAAACAGTGCAAAACAGTGCATCACAATAAAGTTCACATAGATTAATAAATAACTCTTCTGCATGAGAGAGAAAGATGTCAGTTCTTGGCAACAAAGAAATGAAGACAAAACTGGCACTTTATTTAAACTGTTAAAACTACTGACAGAACATTAATTATATTAAACATGAAATACAACCAGCTGCCTGGCATCTTCCTCAGTTGTATTTACATATGATATT
This sequence comes from Sander vitreus, assembly GCF_031162955.1. Lineage (NCBI taxonomy): Eukaryota > Metazoa > Chordata > Actinopteri > Perciformes > Percidae > Sander > Sander vitreus. Next base: position 21,861,075 of record NC_135855.1, read on the forward strand.
GCATCAGAAAGTATAAGTTACATATCTCAGCCTGCAGATCAAACACAATCCATCCAACCTGAAATAAGAACATGTTTTTTTTTTGCAAATACCGTACAGATGGAAGATCAAAAGTACTATTTCAGCACACTAAACAATTGGCGAATGACGCCAAGTTGTCACGACACTAAGTTGGATCCACTTGGTCCCAGCTTGTTTTCATGCTGCATAAATGAAATTCAGCAGAGTCAACGATATAAATTCAATTCATTCAGCTCAAAATAATCCCAAATAGGCCTTTGTGTGGAAAGGTTGGAGTGAGTGGAGTGAGTTTATTCGACAGCACCAGCAGACGGCTGCTTTTTGGTGTGTTTTACAGTAAAATGTAAAATGAGAAAGAATCCCCCCCCCCCACCCACAACCTTGTTGTCTTGTTTTAGGATTACTAATCATAGTTCTCCTTTCAAGGACTTTACACATTAAGATTGATCAAGTGTAGCCTCTAAATCTAATTTGGGTCACATACATATTGATAGAGATGTCGAAGGTGTTCGCCTTTACTGCAGTTTATACATGGTTCTGCAGAGCAACTTTTGCAGTACCAAAAAGTGCATTCTTGTCGCGGTGTGTAATATGGGGAGGGCAGGCTGAAGTGGGAAAAGAAAGCTTAATTGAACAAACTAATGAGTAGTTCTTATTTCCATTGGGGATGTGCCAGTGAGATTGCTGGACAGTTTATCTGTGATAAATAAATGCTTTAGGAGCTAATTAGCTTTTAGGCCCTCAGGGGAGAGGGGTGTTGAGTGTCCGAGTGTGTGCATGCATATTTGTGTGTTTCTGTATATTGCCATATCTTCAAGTCGACACTAGTCCACTTCCTGTTCTTTCTCACTCCACCCCCTCACTCATGATGATAAATGCACAGAAATTATAATTGATCTCTTCTTTAAGTGAAAATCACGTTGTAAGATTATGCATGGTTATCCTTCTCTCTCCACGATGACTGTTATAACACAGTCATCAATGAGAAATAGCTTCTTGTTCCAACCTAAAGGAATAGTTCAACATTTTGTGACATGCCTCTCTCACTTTCAGATCAACCAGCAGGATTAAATGATTGACGAATCTGATGTGAGCCAGTTATAATCAATGCTAAATTATGCTTTGCATGTAGTAGGATTAAAGGAATAGTTTGACATTTTTGCTGAGAGTTAAATGAGAAAACTCTAATATACGTTTGTTCAATATGAGGCTCTAGCCAGCAGCCAGTTATCTTATTTTAGCATAAAGATTGGAAACGGGGAAACAGGTAGCCTGGCTCTTTCCGCATGTAACAAAATAATTCTACCAGCACCTTTAAAACTCACTAATTCGAGGTGTCTGATTTGTTTAATCTGTATGAAAAACTAAATGTGAAAATGACATGTGGTTTTATGGTTGGTTTGTGGGGACTAGATTGTGTTACCTTTGGACAGATCACGCTGTTTTCCCCAGTTTTCAGTCTTTGTGCTAAAATAAGATAACCGGCTTGCGGCTACAGCCTCATATTGAACAGACAGATCTGAGGGTCTTCACATCTAACTCTCAGCCAAAATGTCAAACTATTCCTTTAATGCTACTTCTGCAAATCATAAATTAACAGGAATAATAAATCAGAGATTAAAGCAGAGAATCGGATCACGCAACACTCATTAATCATTTAATCCGACTGGTTGATCTGAAGTGATAAATCTACCAAATAGTCTAGTCTCGTCTAATCTTGACCACACTGCACACAGCAGTCACATGTGCTCAGAATTTCACTTATCACACTATTTAGGGCCCCTTTTCTATATCAGTGTTTGACTGTTGGAAGATGTATGCTGCAGCCTGTTCTGATAAGTGCATATCTGCTAGTGGGACCACATTGAAGAGTCAGAGGTTGGTCGTATCTCAGTCTCCGGGAAGACGTTCCATCTGGGCGTCAGGGTCTGCGGTCCCCATGGCGACGCACATTCTGCAAGATCAAGCCATCATTTACTGATTGACTGCTGCCTCCTTGAACTCCTTTAGTGGTAATAATTAAACAGCACCATTATGTTTGACATGTGTCCTGGTACTGTACATTTTCAGATTAATAAGGTATTAGTGATAGTTGAGTAGGTTCAATTGCATGTAAAATATACCATACAATAGTCACTTTGAAAATGAATAAAAACAACTTCTCATGAGTGTAATTAATGAATACATTTTAAAAATACAAGCTCTATCTTTTAGGAAATTTCTCTTACCGAATGCTCAATTTCAAAATAAACTTTCCAGTTACACTGTTCAAGCATCTTTACTAAATGTGGTAACTTTGGGAGATTCTTATGTATTGCCTAATTGCAACCTTTACAGAATTAATATGTGCTATAATAACTGGGAGAAAATGGCAAAAGGACCCAAAAGTCAATGACAGTAATGGGCACACACGTTTGATTAACGGTTGATGTTCTACAGACATAAGCATCTACACTGAAGCATCCTTAAAAAATGTTGTCAAAAGTTTCTGAAAAGGTATAGGTCAACTGAGAGTTTGTTGAAGACTTCAAAGATAAAGGAAATAAAAACTTTTCAGTTATACTGTAAATCATTCTTTGTGCAGTCAAGGAATCTGCTTTTGTTAATACATTAAGCAAAAGACACACTCTACAGTATGTACCATGGTCAAACATTTAAGATGGGTACTATGAGTTTCTATGCATTCAGAGGGAGTTGAGGTAAGAATTGGAAGAATAGAAGGTGGAATACAATATGCAGTACACAATATGCGGTAGAATAGAATGAACATGATAATTATGCTAAATTATAAAGTGTTGCTGACATCTGTCACCCCAGAATTTCTTTCAACAAATGAAGAGAAATAAACACAGAACATTCCTCTGTTGTGAAGCAGTGTAATCCTCTTGCCTCTCTGCGCTCCTTTCTTTTCTACTGACGATAATTACAGTTTTTGTTGGACGGCTTTCAAGGATTTATCTCCTTTTTGTAATAATGGCTTTGTGAAGCTTTTAAATCCCAAAAGTTTAATTTGTTGGTTCTGTGTGGCCACTGTACGTTTTTAATGTTCCATACTTTTGTTTGAAATACCTTTAAGTTGTGATGTGAAATTCTTCTTGATGTTCTGACAAATACACTGAAAAAAAATAAATAATATATATATATATATTATTATTATTATTTATATATATATATATATATATATATATTATCAACACATTTCATTGATACAATATTTCCACAGTTCCGCTGCTTCTCTAAATATATATAAAACACACAATGTTCATTTATTAATCAAAAACATGGAGTACACCTTAGGTTTGTCCTGCAGTCAATTACTTTGTGCAATTTGATGGGGTCAATTCAAAACCCACTCACTCTCAATAAGTCCTCCAAAATACATTGTTTGTAATTTCCCTGCTCTATACATTTGTTAGCAACTCTATCCCAAACATATACTGTAGGCTGGGCTGCCTGCTCTAAAATAAAACATGTTCTACACTTTTGCTTCTTTATTGGTTCCTCCAATTCCAAAACCACCACTAATCTTTGGAATAAAACATCACATATAAACCAAAAAAAAGCATTTAAGTACAACAAGCCATCTGGGTTTAAATCAAAGGAAACTCCCTGCCACCAAAACCATGTTGGTACAGCTTTTTAAAATGTCTTCCATGTTGCAATTTGGGGACAATGTCTGACAGACCACAGAGTGTATCCCCTCATTCAAAGCGTAGTCCTTATAACCACGCTGGGTTTTAATCTGACCGAGCCACCTGTGAGGCTCGTCAGAACTTGAGCCCGCAGGGGCAGAGCTGGGCTTCATTACTGCATCGCTGGTTCTGGCCCAGTTCTCCCCTTGCTCTATCTCTTTGCCTCTCTTTTCTTCAGTACCTTGCAGGCATGGTACAGAAATGAGAGCCGGCTGCTTGGTCCTCCACATCACTCCATGGCCGCAATTTGTCATTTTTCACACGAGATGAAGCCTTTTATGAAACGAAATGAGTTTCCCTAAAATGAAGCGCCACAAAAGCTCCGTGATTAATTTGCTTGTTAGGCTATTGCAGCTGTCACCTGTGGAAGACATCTGGACAGCAGATTGACTAATGCCAGCAGTTGGGCTGAAACACGGCACTCTCTCTCATAACCTACCCTACAGTCAGCCTTTCAGTGGGCTTTTAAAGGCACTACTCACTGTTTGAAATAGCCTCTTTCTGATGGGCAATTAATAAGCATTACTTGAGATTGACATGGTAATTAGGTGCATTAATGTGGTCATAAGAGGCTTTGTATGGGGGGGGGCTGCAGTGAACTGATGAGGGGTGGGCAGTAGACGTTAGGAAACTAAAAATGAGCTCTGCGACCTCACTTAAAAACTAATTGTCCATTTGATTACCACCACTTTTTTGACAGTAATTTTGTCGGCACAAAGTAACAAAGTGTCATTTCAGCTTTCAGATTATGTACTACTTAATCACGTGAATCATTTACGCTCAATGCAGAGTATATAAGTATAGAGCTTTTGTGATATGTTTTAAGAATGCCATCATTATAACACTGCTAATGCACATTGTGTTGTGCATATGTGCACGCAAGAGCATTTTGGGGGAAGGGAAGTTAGGTACATGTGAAAGTCAGACTTTGGCTGTGTGAGGCAAAAATCCCTTCTTCTTTTTACAATTCCATAATTTGATAACTCCTCATAATAACAAAGTTTGCACTAGAGAAATACATATTGTAATTATCCAGAGACAATCTAAAATCTAAAAATAATTCAAGTTTATTGAGGGGATTAAAGAGAATTAGTGTTATAATTAGTTTTTCATTATAGCTGGAATGAAGCCCTTTGTGCTCTCCAAAGGATGCAGAGTTGTTAGTTTGTCCTGACAAATGCACCTTCCTCTATTTTTTACAACCTGGATCTTATTTTTGCAGGTTTTTACATCATTCCTTTTGGGAACATTTTATACACCAGTTTAAAAATGGATGTAGCAAAATGTGTAATAGTAACAGTGAATCAAAAGACTCGCTACTGTCGATTTCACTGGGAATCACCTCCCATTCTGCAGCTCTGTCCACATTTCAGCCATTTGCAGCTGTTTCAATTTGACATCTTGACAAACCACAGCAATGTTCATAGAAAAAAGTGCCCTAAACCACCTAAAACATGTAAAACCAACCATATAGTTGTTTCAATAAAGTTCTCTTAGAGTGTCCTCTAACCTGCATTATTCTCTCAACACTTTATGATGAAGAGATTTACACTCCAAACTCAAAAGGTTTCATTTTCTTCCTCTGTGTGAGCTGTTGGAGGTCTTGGAGCCCATCACAAAGTCATGTAATGGTGACCACAGGCTTATTTTTTAATTATTGAGGAATTATGGGGTAGCATTGGTTTATTTGTGTATCCTGTGTAGTAAGGAAACATTTCTACAAAAACTGAGGCTTTGTTGGCATAACTGGTGTTCAGTAAATTTAAAAACACAACACAATACTCTGAGATTTGCTGACCACAGTTTGATCAGGCTATTTTGAATGGCGTCGGATGGATACTATATTATTACTGTGACCAATTATTTTCTCCATATAACTATGACATTCCTGAGAGCGAGAGAGAGAGAGAGAGAGAGAGAGAGAGCGCGAGAGAGAGAGAGCGAGAGAGAGAGAGAGAGAGAGAGAAAGAGAGAGAGAGAGGCAGCATATAAAGGACCCTGCTTCTGTAATAATAAACTGCATTGCAATGACAACATCACTGAAAGACATAATAGAATGCTTAACATACACAGAGCTACACTCAGTTCAAATAATAGACACATTATGTGCTCATTGGCCACACAAACTTTTACTGAAAATAAGCTTCAGGCCTGGTTTTGGTCAACCGTTTGGTCAAACATGGATGTCTGCCATACAGTGCAGAATCCGTACTCATACCTGTGCACTTACACTTACATTTACCATTTATTGTCAATGAGCAGATAGAGTTCAGTGTCTTATGCAGGAACTCAGGACAGGTTCGCATATACAGTATACATCATTCCCACTTTGATCGTGGGAAGTATTCACAACCCTAATATCCTTTTATGTGTGTTAAGTGTGTTTCCATCCACTTGTTTTCATGTGTATTTTCAATTTGCACAGACAAATTAATGAGTTGAAAAAAATGTAAATTATGAGTATCGCAAAAAAAATATATTATGGTTGGCTGAGGGGGAAAGTTGGCCTATCGTTAAAAGCACAATGCGACAAAGTGTAAAAGAAACAGATGCATGTGACTAAACATCCACTGAAGAGACAAAAAACTGCACCAGGGAAAAAACATTAGATCTGTGTGGATCGACAAGGAGACCTTCTTCAAATTAATACATGAAACAAACGTGCCATATTCCCATTATGTTTTCTGCATTGTTTTTGTTCATTTGGGGTTTGATTAGCATTCTTTAAATTACATAATCTTGTTGCGCTGTCCTCTTCTACAATGGTTTAATGAAACCGGAGTATTAGCCCCATCAGCTGTTTATCTAGATGCAATTAGGTGTATTCAAAGCAGTCAGTGTGCATAGTAAAATATCCTTGATTATTAAATGTGCTGTTGATGGACATTACTCTCCCACTATGGAAAACACAAGGAAATGGAAGAGCTGCTCACCGCTGAAAAAAAATTAAAAATGTTTGTGGATGGTTGTGATACAGTTCCAGTGACATCCAGAATACAAAAAATAACTATTAAATTATTATACACACATAAAAAATGTTTAGTTTATTTTAAGTGTCACAATTTTACTGAAACCCACAGGATGCGTGTATTATATCGCTTCCTATTAGCATAAAAAAGTTAAGGTTAACTAGCACAAGAAAACACTGCAGATTTACATTTTTAACATGTATACATCATCCCTAATGTCAAAGAGAGCAAAACAAATTCTGCCTGATTTCAGGAGAGGTGCAACAGACTCTCCAGTCACTGGAATTAAGAGTTAATATTAACCAGAAACCGTCAGTGGCAAGTGTTGAGATTTCATCTACATCTTTTGCCTTTAAGTTTTACTGAATCATGTAATGGGTGAAATGTTACTAAACAATTAGTCGATATCAACGATGTTTCATTTCCGGGATTGTTCAGGTGTCGCCGGAAATTCCGCTAGATGTCCCTCATTTTGGCCGGATGCCCGTTACCTTCCGCTTTCTTTGTGTTGGACTGCTCCTCAGATCTCTGCAGCTAGCTAGACTATCTGTTGAATCTGAATTTTCAGTTGCACGACGTACACGTTCCAACGTACCAACGTACCAACATACCAAACCAAGTTCCTTCCTGAGGCTATTTTGCAGAGGCACTGTTGCTCCGTCCGGCGCTTAGAGCCTCCCAAGACGATTGTGATTGGTTTAAAGAAATGCCAATAAACCAGGGCATGTTTTTCTCCCATCCCGGGAATGCTGTGTTGACTACCAAGACCCTCCTCCGCAGCGCTGTTGAGGAAGGTCTGGCAATGTGAGACAACAATCTGAAGGGCTTACAAAGAAAAGAACATTTATAAGGAGGCTCTAAGTGTCCTAAAAGGTCACTGACGCCTAACCATCTGTATACTGGAGTTACCCCTCTACGGTAGATGCTATGCTATCAAATCTGATGCTGTGTCCCAATTCCTTACTACATTCAACCTGTACACAATGTGTGATATAGTAATCTTCATAGTATACTGTTTTTTCAGTTAGTATACTAGAAATCAACATACTTAAGGTGGGTTTGCCAAGCCAGCATATTATACTTTGCTTTAAGTTTGTTGTGGCTGCAACATACCCGACACAGGAGACAAAATGCTCTCCAAGTCATATAATCAGTCCACACCTTACCATGGCTGTCCTCACAAACACCGAACCACAAGGGGAATGAAGGGCATTGTTCAGTGTAAATGCACTTAACTCCTCGACTAAACTTCTGCTGCATCCCTAGCTATAGCCTCAAAGTCATTTTAGACAGGACTGACAGACTAATCTTGCCCCTCTCAGGCACTCAGTGAAATGACGCCTCCTCCTAAGACTTCAGATCCCAGCCTGACTGCCTCTCTGTCCTAATATCTCTCCTCTCATAACAGCACAACCAGAAATACAAACACACCGTGGCATATTGCCATGACGCCGGTGTTTTTAAGATCAAATGCCCGCCACATAAAAGCAGCATTTCCAGCCAAAACACACACACACACACACACACACACACACACACACACACACACACACACACAGCCACACAGACAGACATACACACACATTCTGCACTACAATGGCTGTCGCAGGGCTATTTCAGTAATCCCCAGCATGTATGTTTAATGGTGAGGGCCCAACAGGAAATGATCGGCAAATGAAACGAAGCAGCAGGTTATTACGTACCACTCTGGTGTCAGCCCAGGCCTCCCCACCATTAATTTTATTGTAACTCATTTCTGCGGCCAGAGTGGAGCAGGATTTAATGTTTCCATTTCCCACTCCTGTTCTGCATGACAAATTGTTTTAATAAACATATACTGGGTCATAATAAAGTAATAATAATCCTACCAGTCACCTTATATCACTGCAGTTAAATTTTCCCATAAGCCAACAGTGGTTACAATGACAATTACATGGTAGCCAATCCTCAGCAAGGCAAACACAATGGGCAGATTTAATATAGTTTGTAAATATGATTAGTGTGCTGTCGTGTTATTGGAGTCTAGTATTTACATTTCTCTTCGGGCCTTTTTACAGTACCGGATCAGCATTGAATAAAGCTTTTGCTCTCTTTTCTTCCTGCTCTCTTTCTTCTTCCAGAAGGCCTCCTCTCGCTCCCCTTCACAACTTAATGAAAAACATTGTTGACCGTTAATATTCCACGGATCAATCACCATTTTTAATTTTGCGGATAAATGTGCTATTGTGAAACCTTCAAAAGTCTCTCGCACCTTGCGTATGTGCATGTGTGTACATGCATGGACACTGTATTTGTATGTGTTTGTGTGTGTGTGTGTGTATGTGTGTGTGTGTGTGTGTGTGTGTGTGTGTGTGTGTGTGTGTGTGTGTGTGTGTGTGTGTGTGTGTGTGTGTGTGGTTTGTTTTTTTAGTGAAAGGGGAGCGTGTTTTCATATAATGGCTCATGGTTATTTGCAGGTGCAATTTCATGCTACAATTCAATCATTGCCTAAATTTGTTTTTAGCTCCTGAAGTCATTGCTTTCACCTGCAATTTACTCAAGACACAAACATTTACATTACACACAAAGAATCAGCATGTCTATGTGTGTGTTTTTAAACACAGTAGGGTTGCAGCAGCAACCCTTTGAACTTGTACAAATAATGTAAGTAATTAAAGAACTACCTCCTGATACTGTACAACATTATGATCTACTAATTAAAACAGTAACTGCTTGTTAGTTTTTTTCACATCTGTGTACAATATGTGGCCAAAAGTATGTGGACACATACGTTTGTATGCTTGGAGCTGTTTTTCAAGGTTTGGGTGAGGTCTCTTAGTTACAATAAAAGAAAATCGAAATGCTCCAGCATATAATGATATTTCAGACAAAAATGTGCTTTGTCCAAACAACAGTTTGGGGACGGTCCTTTTCCTGTTTCAATATGTCAATTTGGACATTCCCAAATAAATGTTTTCTGGTCTGCACAGACCCCTGACCTCAACCCCATCCAGCACATTTGTAACACGTAAGCTAACATCAGAGACTGTTTAGAACCGAGACGCCCCAGTCACGACCAGTCGAACGACGAACGCCAAGCAACCAGTAACCAGTAACATAACTCAAGCACGGCGTTCCTCGATTGACTGGTCGTGACTGTTTTCCCAGGAATGGTCGACTCGGTACACATATGTTATTAACCCCTAGGTTCATTTTGCGCCGGATTTGTCCTTTAAGACGTTTGGTTGACCCATCCATCGACCCCAATGTCAATGTCACTTTACTTCCTTCTTTGCTCCCATCACAATCACTGCTACAGCTGCTGGAGGGCTTTTTCACTTAAACGTACAGTAAACATATGTATTTTTTATTTTTATTTTTTGTAATTTTTATTCATTTTGGGGAACTGATCTCTGAAAGGACTGATCAGAATCAGAATCAGAATACTTTATTGATGCCCTCAGGGAAATTATGTTTGCAGTTGCTTACAGTCACATTCAAGGAAAAAAATAAGAGTAAGAAAAGAGCAAGTGTATAAAGTAAATAAAGTAACATAGATACAATAAGAAATAAATAAAAATGTTAAGTAGAAGTAAGTTAGGTCACAAGTAAGATTAGGTTATAAAAGAGATTGTTTCAAATGGATTGTACAAATTCTATTGTAGTGCAGTGTCAACATAAATACAATACAGACATGAATAAGTACAGTGTGAGTATAAGTAGCAGCAGTGGATAAATAAATAACACCTTTGTACTTGTGGTTGATAAATAATTGCACCAAGTAATTATTGTACATAATTGTCCAAGAATATTGAGCTGTGATGTGGAGATGCTTGCTGCGAGACCAGTTTGACACTAAGCGTGTAACATTCAGAGGGAGGAGTTATATAGTTTGATGGCCACAGGCAGGAACGACCTCCTGTGGCTCTCTGTGGTGCATCGTGGGTGTCTGAGTCTGTCGCTGAAGGTGCTCCTCACTAACCAGTGTATTGTGGAGTGGGTGGGAGGAGTTGTTCAGGATGGAGTGTATTTTGGTGCTGTGGTTTCTCTTGGGGGGAGTTTGTGAAAATGGCTTAAAGCTCCATTGTAATTTTTTTAGTTGATTCTTAGCAAAAAAAACTTTGTTCTTTCACAAATATGTGCTCATTCATGTGTAATTACTTCCACCAACGAATCAAAGTATTCTCGTAAGCGTAGAATCTGCCATTCAGAATCATTCAGAATACATAGGAGCGACTCACTCCTATGTATTCTACCATGTTGCGCCTCCATCTTTAAAAATACATTAGCCAAAGAGGGACATACCTCCGCGTTTCGCGCTTTTACACTTAGTGGCAGCGTGACAAATGCTAGGGAAGGGGAGAAGATTACTCAGCGACTGCCGGCAGATTTGAAAGCCTGTTGAAGATAGAGCATCACGCCTATTCTCTAGGACATGTAACAGAGTCGCCAAGGAGGTTAAAAAGAGAATTAAAACGACAACGTAACAGGCAAAGACCAACGTTAATATTGGAGTGGCTTTTCCAAGATGGAAAGATCTCATAAGGAGCAAGGATTGTAAAAGGGATGCTGAAGTTGCTACTTGCTTGGCTAACTATAGCATGGTTGTGCATAACGCTAGAACGACGTCTAGGATACTTTTCCTCGCGTCAACGATGTAAAAGGATTGTCTACCTTGTAACATAAACGTAATCATATGTGTCGCGATTTCCCTGGCAAACAACTCACATCATGTGCAGATGTAACACAGACTAGCTACTAGAACAGCTGCGTGTAAACCATAGAGATACTAAGAGCTCATTTCGGTTTCATTGACATTGTTCATACTGCTCAGAAAAATACATTAAAAACTCAAACCTCCGTTGCTTCTCTCCTACGCTGTAAACATTGCCTTACACTATTAATCTCGTACAATATACAGAATAACGATAGCACTGATACTTTGCTAACATTAGATTGCATATGTTTGGGAACATGATAGCTGATGTTAGCAATGAAATGGTACAAAAATAACGTAAAACTATTATTACACTGGAAGGAACACTCACGGGCGAAGTCGTACTTCTTTGAATAATACGGCCACTGTAGGAATTAGAACGCGCTCGGAATGGGGGGTTAGAAAGTAATATTCAGTTGGTTGTCATATACAATTTCACCGCTAGATGGGAGAAATTCTTACACAATGTAGCTTTAAAACTACATATGTTTGCAAAGACCTCTAGCGTCCATGTGAATTATGACTGTCCGTCGGGAGCAAGTAGCGTGATAATGTTATGGAGCCTTAAAGTCTGCAAATGGAAAAGGTCAGGATTTTTGTGGCAAAACTTAATCAAACTTTAACCATAGTGGGGTCAGATCAGAAAATGGTTAAATTAATCATTTTTGTAACAGGGATTTGTAAGTGTTTTCCTGCCGTATTTTGTCATTTAGTTTAGAAGACTTGTATCAGTATGATGTTTCAGCTAGACAGGCATGTTTGTGTATGCGTGTTCTTGACTCTTACAATAGATATTGCCATGCAGTATCAGTCTTGTCTGAAGATGTGATGGGGCTGATATGTGTGGTGGTCTGATCCACTGTGAAGTTGTTGGTTGGAGTTTTCTTTGTGTTGTATATAGGCCTGCCTATCACAGCTCAAAGCAGCACCACTAATTGTTGTCAAACGTCACTCAAATTTCACTGGACACCCTCAGCAAATATTTCGGGAGGGAGAGAAAAAACTGTCTTTGCCCATCATTCAAATGGGAGTCTTAGTCCTGCTGGTAGCCTTTAGTAGCCTCAATTTTCCCGCACACATACCACCGACCCATCTAAAAACCAGAGTGACATTAAAGGGCTCTCTTCCAACACATACATGCCATTGACAGTTGAATGAAATATTTATTTATGAAATCTAAAAACATGTATTCACCCTTGACACTAGATTCTGGGAACATTGACTTCTGAAGCACCTCTCCAACAGCAGAGCCTGGCCCTCCAGTGAGTCAATTATGATGGCTTAAAGGAATGTCTGCCTCTCTCTTCGAGTGTCTACTGGTCCTAATTTTTCATCTCAGACTCTTTTCATCTGATTCTGTGCTGAAAGCATGAAAATAGTCAAGGCCAGTTCTTTTTAACCTGCATGCGAAACTGAAGTCAAGATTGACATATGGGGATTTTTTATGTAGTCACTTCAGGGCTGATTCCTCCCTGGCTTTTCTGTGGTTGGATTACGTTTGAGTCATCCACAGTATAGTTAGGTGATTGTGATCTCATCCAGATGCATTGGACTCTCTTTAAGGTTCTGATTATTTCAGGTCTCAAATTAATGCTTGGATTATTTGTCCCACAGGTCTGATCCAATTTATACTAACTGTGATAATATTTGAGTTGGCACAGGCACTTTGGGCTTCCAGTGGGTTTTGCTCTCATCACAAAGACCTTCAAAAAGGAAGCACAGCATTTACAAATTAATTCATATTTCTGTAATTGTATTTCATGCTGGCTGCCCAGTGCAGTGTTGGCTTCCTTTTTGTTGACTTGTTTTTACTTTGCAATTTTTGATAGAGGAAAAAAGAGTGGAAGTGTGATTACCATCTCAAGCAATTTTTCATTGGTTTGTCTTGTGGTATACAGTATGTGTAAGTATGCAGAACCATATTATTCTTCAGAGGGCAGACTGGAGGGGGCATATGTCAGAGACTTGATGTGATTTCAAATTGTAAGATATTGCATTTCTGACAGAAGCTGATGTTGGGTTTGTGGAATTCCTGAAACAAATATGTGCATTTTTTTTCTCCTGCTAATTTGTCAGTTACGTCTTTTTCAAGAACCCTCTTGGCTCCTTGTTTTGATGTGGGTATTTAAAAAAAAAAAAACTTTATCAGCACAGATAGTCAGGGTTGGGTCAGATTACTTTGAAATGTAATCCATTACTGACTACAAATTACATGGCATTTTTTTGTAATCAGTTGGATTACCCAAAACATGTAACATAATCTGATTACTTTAGGATTACTCTTCTATCACTTCAATAAATATGCACCTTAAGTAAAAGACACCGCCACAGAATTGATCAATGAATTCTCATTTTATTTTTCTCTTTATTATTTCATTACATCTAAGAAATCTTTTTGCTCTCATTAAAGCATTCCTGTGTGAACTAACTAAAAACGTTATTATAGCTAGCAGTGTTTGAACGATGCCGAGCATGTTCCTGTAATGTTAATGTTAACGTTCAACTTCAAGTGTTTCTTCAGATTTGAAGTAGATTTTAGCACCGTTGACAATACTTCCACTTTTGATTTGCAAACTTGCACACAACATACACATTATTATTTTCCACTGTCTTTAAATCAAAGTTGTGGCGATATTGCCAACTAGTAAACGCATTTTTCCCAACTAGCACCATGAACCCTTGGTGCTCAGTTCACTATACTGTATCACACTAGCCTATATCCTTGACGTTCCACTTCCTGGATTGCTGCGATGCCGCAGGAAATTGCTTGTATTTTCGCCAATGTCCGTTTCCTTCCACTTTCTTTGTGTTGGAATTCTAAACTCCAGTGGATTTATGAGGATTATGGTTAACTGCGCCTCAGATCTCTGCATGGTAAATTGAGACAGCTAGCTAGACTATGTGTTCAATCTGAGTTTTCTCTCGCACCACTATTTTACAGCGGCTCTGAGCGGAGCTTAGCGCCGCCCATGAAGATTGTGATTGGTTTTAAGAAATGCCAATAAACCAGAGCACGTTTTTCTCACATCCCGGAATGCTGCGTGGACTCGCCAGACCCTCCTCCGCAGCTCCGCAGGAAGGTCTGGCAAAACGAGACTATCATCACACCTACACAGACTCTTTTGGATTGGTCACTCTTTTGGAGGGGCCATGTTGCCCAGGTAGCATCATTTTGGATGATGCTGCACTGCAGCAATCAAAAATGGTGAAATGATTGGCCACCTTCCCCGTGGATAGCAGGAAATAAGAAGATTCTTCCTCTGGAAGTTGGAAAGTATGCTGAAATTGAGATCCTCTGCATGAAATTACCCAGTTCTTTCATTAGACACAGAATAAACTCAACACTTCCCATTTAATCTGCAGGACTTTAAACTCAGCATCTTGACATTCATGAAAAGAAGCGGAGGAGAGAGGCTTTAGAGACCTCCCTGAAGGGCAAGCATGAAGAGAGGCAACCAGAGATGGTAATGTAGCTGTGAAAGGAGGGGTGCAGAGGTACTTGAGGCAGTTGAGAACTCATTTCAGACCCAATCCTAACCCTCTATGTCACTCAGTCATCTCTCCTTACTACTCAATACTAAGGACCTGTGTGTCTCTCTGTCTGACACTCTATGTAACTCTTCATTATCCTCCAGTCAAATTCAACACAGCCCTCTCCCTCGCTCTACAGTGGTGCAGCGGTGAGGGCCCTCTTTGTCAGCCCAGAGTCAAACAAGCTGCCCCCATCATGTGCTTTCCAACATGGCTGGAATGTTTTCCTGTTAGTTTAAGTCTCATCTCAACTAATTAATATTTCTGCTTATAGCTGCTGTAGTTCCCGTGGGAGGCCCCTTAATTAATCATTTATAAATCTACACAGCCTCCCAGTTTATTAGTCTCTGCCTTTGGCGTTGGCTGACTGCATTGGGAAACCGCAAATGATTAGTTACAGGAATGAAAGCTTTTTTTCCCCCCTCTCTCCCTCCCTTGTTTGCAACTGATTAGGGCCTCACACAGAGGTATTTCCACAGCCCTGCTCTGCACTTTAATTCATTTGGAGCACCTGACACATTATTCACTCTCCACCCTCTCTGATCCTCTGCCTATTGTTTGAACCAATGTTTTTCCTCAGCTGCGTTGAGGCATGGCGATCAGTTAAGGCTCACTCTCAGCCCGATCAAAACAAAAGCCACAGCACCAAACATGGAAGAGGGGAATTATAATGCTGAATGAGATCACTCGACCAGAGGTTGAGCCTGGGCTGGGCCGTCATGGAGACAGGGTGATTTCTGGTCATCCTTTTGGGATCGGGTTGAGGGCAGGGCTGGTGACGGAAGCAAAATGCATTCACAATTAATTTCTTAGAGCTGAGGACTTCAAGCCATGTCGCAGCAGTAAAGCTGTCAGGCTTTTATTGGAAAAGAGGCAATATTTCCATCAGTTCAACTGAAAAATAAATTAATTGAATCAACTGAAAGCAGCGTGGGAGGTTTTCATAATGTCTTTGCACTCTCAAGGAAGAACGCCTCATGCAACAGGGTTCCTTCATCCAATTAGACCTCCGCTGGCTGGCTCACACCAGCCTCGCTCTGCTCAACATTCCACCTTATCGCTGCCTTTTTATCCCTTTTATCATCAAAGTGACTGCACTTACTTTGGCATATAGGTAAAGCTAGCAAAGCCCTCCTAAAGACTGGACTAATTACATTATGAGAGTCATACTGTGCAGATCTGTATAGCCTGCTTCACATCCACCAGTGGTGGTTGATCCTAATGTTGAAATGATGGGAAAGTGGATGTTCAGTAACCAAACATATTGCAAAGGAAACATGGCCTTCAATGTATTTATATTAATATAATAATGGCAAAAGCAGGCCCTCTAGCTGTAAAAATGACTCGATTAGCAGTTTTTCTAGAAGGCCTCAGGTCTCTGTCCAAATACGGCATATCTAGTTTGCACCTAACTGAGTTATTTGTTAATCAGCACAGTTGCACACTTTTCTCACAGATAACACAGGCAGAAAAACATAATCATACGAGAGAGTGGGAGAGAGAGAGAGGGAGAGGGGCTTCACAGGCAAGGTAATTACATTCATATTTGTATACATAGTCATAGCAAATGTGTGGTGGTTTTGGCTGCATGAGGACCAATTATTTTTTTTGAAATGTGTTGCAATTTCCTTTTTTGCCCCAATAGCGATGGGTCTATTACCAATGCCTAGGAGACTAACTAGATCAAAGGAAAGAATTGTCTTGAAGATTGAATGTAGACGTAAGATACAGTGCTGCTCTTGCTTCTCTTGATGGTGTCATCGTTCCTAAATGAAATCATTTAATAAGAAAGCATCTGCAATTATAAATTCTCATAAGAATGCATCAGAAACCTCTCATGAATCAATTTGCGTAAGACTAGAAAATGAAAAGAAAATTATGAGATAAAAAAATACTACTTGATGAACAGCCTATGAATGATGAAGTCAGAAATTAAACAGTGAACAATTTGGTGGAAAACATGTCACTTGTCTAAATTTTGATGGTCAGAATCTCTGTGCAACATTGCATTATTTAAGGTGCTCAGAACTACTGTACACAATCTTCCTAAGACAGATTGCATAACCTGAACCTGAACTAATCATCAATTTTGTAAACCACCTATCCTGTTCACAGGTGTAACAGTAGAGTGACATGCGTTGAACACACATACAGTAGACAGACAACCCCAATACAGAGATTGCAATGCATCTAACAAACCTGCATGTGTTTGGACAGTGGATAACCCATAGACAGTGAAAGACATCGACACAGCGACGCCTTAGACTTCAACGGAGACCAGTGAAGTGAATTAGAAGCACTTTTCTGGTGCTAGCTGAGTGTACTGCGCAACCTCAAACTGAGCTTGACGACGTAGATGTGACGTGAGCAACCTGTCTGAAAGTTGGAAGTCTTCTGGTAGCTGTGCCAAGAGAAATCTGAATCATTCCAAATCTTGCAGAGACGGAGAGCGTAGGTATATGTAAGGAGATAACATAGGCACAGGCTAATTATTGCTAACTAAAATGCTAGTTAACATTACTAATTAAACTTAAACAGCTAATGTGAGTCGAAACTGCCTGCGAGCTTCTCCTGAATATATGGTTATTTCTCTACTGTGCGACAGAAAGTCATGTGGTTATGACACAAACGTTAGCCTATTTTTGCAAAATACAGCTGCTACGGAGCCATAACGTGAAATACAAGGTAATGGAGCCTTTTATACATTGTCGTGTTTCTTTAGAAATAAACAATGGACAACTAGAGTCTTTAAACGCTTCAGATGTAAAGTTATTCGCTGTCAAAGTGACGCCAAAATGAATGGGAGTCAATGGAATGCTAACAGCAGGTGATGGCTTGTTAGCCTAAGAATCTCCCCATAGGAGGTACGCTTTCCGGATGTTCGCTTACTCCCTTGGGATAACCTAGAGGAAACCCACATTACACAAGAAGTACATACAAACTCGACAAAAAAAGTCCTGCCAGCCAGCAAGTTTAAAACCAAGACTCATAAGAACAGCGCTGGGCTCTGTGGTGATTTTGGTGTAGTGGCCACCGTCGGAATTGCAGGTCACGTGATGTCCTAGGGTCCAAAAAGGCATTTTCCCATGACATACAACGAATACGTTTTTCTGAGCATAACAAATACTCCAAAATTACTGTTAGCCTAGGTCTACAATTAGAGCTGTAAGTCTAATAAAATGTTGTTGTTATTAAGAGCCAAATCAGTGTCAAAAGAGCATGTGCACAGAATAAATAAAATTATTTGGGTGTTTGACCTTGTTACATCAGATGATTATGTACTTAACTGCTGCTTGTGTGTGTTTAAGGCCATGGTAAGTAACTGAAACACACAGCAGCACATACTCCAGACAGTGTATGATTTGTGTGGTACTGCGCAGGGCCCACTATAGTCAACGCTGTTGCAGTAATAGCAACATTACAAACTACTAATTAAAAACTTCTGATCAAACTGAATCAACACCTCTTTTGGACACAAAGTCAACAAAAACATAATGTTATGAGCTTAAAAACAGTTATTGCAAGGACACTTGCATACAATATGTATATATTTGTTTTCAAATGTGTCCACCCCGTGCATTTACTGTAGTCCCATGTTGGGTTGGTCAGACTGTTAAATTGGCCAGAATTAATCTAATAGCGACTGGTGAGTTTGCAAACAGAAATATGTTAAGGCCAGATGATAATAAGGAAAATTACTCCATTATTCTCACAGTTCTTCTCTAGTCTTGAAAACCACTAAAAGTTAACATTGGTTATTAGGCCATTGTGGTTGTCTTCAAAGCTAAAATAACTTGGAAATATATTGTTTTCAGCTGAAGTATAAGACGGAGCCTTAGGGCAGGTCTTTTATTCTTGCATTGTTGTTTTGATTAGATTTTATTTTTCAAAATTGCACAACACAGCGCAGACTTTTGCACACAACTAGAATAACTAAAAGCAATATCCTTTGGAGTGCTGCTTTCTTTGTGTACTTATACCCACCTTCTCCATTATTTCTTGCTCTGTCTTCCATCTCTTCGTTGCTTTGTTGAACACCTAAATTAAAACAGGTGGAACATTGAAATGTGTTTTATGAATGATGCTGCTTGTTGCCTTTGATTTGTCCGTGCAATAATGAAACTCTTATCACTCCTGGGAGCTATTTGCTTGTGAAATTGCTGCACCACAAGCCTGACACATTAGAAGCCATGATGTGTTTTGGAGGAGATATTCAGTAGCATGTGCAAGTGTGTTGTTATTCTGTTTGAACATTGATAGGAATTAAACCTTGGTCCTGTTTTCATGAAGAAAGTTCATCATCATCAGACTACAAGATAAGGTAATTGCCATAATGGTTAACTGAAATAATCACAGCCGACATCAACAGCGCAGCATATTCATAGGGTGAAACTGTTGATCCCTTTTTTAGGATGTATAAATAATATTAAGGGTAAGAGATATATAAACTAATTATTATCACCCCAGAATATATAAAGGAGTAATTAAAATCAATTAAATAAATAAAAGTATATCAATAGTCCTAATTGTGGGATCATAGTGGCACCTGCTAACATTTTCAACGTGTTAAGAAGCTTCACTTAATAAATTGCCTTCTAAAAGAAATTATAATATAATATTTTTTTTTATAAGAAGACCAGAACATGATATATAAATGAGCAACGGAGAACATAACACCAAAGTAAGAGAGTTTATGTAGCCAAAGAGATAAAAGATTACTTAATGACAAAGCTTAGGCTATGATAACATCAGCAAACTGCTTATCACTGCACATTATTAGGGAACGGCAGGCATAGTTTTTGTTAATAAAACAAAGTGTTGTTACTATAATATGGATCCTTTTTCTCACCACCTGAAGGATCTAAGTCAATAAATATTCAGTAAATATTCGCTCTCTTTTTAGCCATGTTTTGGTCTCTACCAACTCCAGTAAGAAATATCGGCACAAGCACTGAATGTGAAAGCAAGCGATGCAGCGGTTTAATCATAATGTCAGGTTTTCATTTGTCTTGTTCTCTGGATAAATGTTGTGTTTTGCTATGTAAAACTGTGTATGCTAGTGATGGGAATGATAGCTCTTTTTAGTGAGCAGATAATTTGGCTCAGCTAAGCAATAAGAGCCGGCTCTTTCGGCTCCCAAACTGCTCTTTGTTTAGTACCACTGGGGGCGCAACATACAGAAGCCTCAGCATGCTTGGCTCTTAATCTTATTACCAAATAGAGATGTTTCTTGATTGCATTTAACAAATATGTTATAAGATTATCCTTTATGTTCTGTCTTAATTTACAAAAAACAGAAAGAAATTGTCCGGGAGCCGGCTCCCATCGCCTCATAGAGCCGACTCGTTCACGACCGAGATCACTAATGTACGCCTTAGATGCCAGACAACTCTCAGAAAAATCGGACAAAGAGAAATTGAATCAAATCAAAAGCAAACCAGCTAGTCGCTAACGTTATACATCTGTTGCTGGTGCTGGGAAGATAGCGAACAATGGGTTTATGAGAGCTTTTTTGCTAAAAAAAATAAAATAAAAAACTGCCTGCTACAACTGGAAGGGATGCTGATGAGAGTGCTGAGAGTGAACGTGAAAGATAATAAAAAGTTCTATACAGCTGAGGGGAGCTAAAGTTGGGTGATAATATATGTGGGTTCATCACTATCAGAGACACCTTTGTCATTATAAATAGTAATTTCATCCATTGTTAATGTAAACATATTGATTAGAGTAGCTTTAACTTGGATTTATCCATTTGAATGAATGTTGACTCCCTTTATCCTCAGAGTTGACTATAGTGGGCCTTAAAGTTCAATGCACTTGTCTTAAAATGAACCTGATTAAAAGTTGGTTAGCTGTGCAGCATCATTTACCATGGTGATCCACCCTGGGTATAAGCAAGATCTAAATACCTAAAGTGAGAAAATTAATGCAGTAATCCCACTCTTTAAGACAGGCCTCTACTCAAAAACAAATAGCTCATTTTAATAACTGTAATATGCACTTTGCTGTGAAACAAAATAAGGTTGCAAGATGAGTTGTTAGAGTAGTTTCTTCTAATATCAGGCCAGCAGTATTGTGGGTCTCTGGTGTATGATTTGTGCTCGATGGTGTTTTAAGCCCCCACCGTCGACTTCAAGGCAGCGCTGCGACCGTCGACTTCAAGGCACCTAACCCTAAACCAAACCGTAACCAAGCCCCCAGGAACAGTGGCATGTCTTAAAGCAACCATGGGTTTAGCGGTTAGCGGTGGAACTACACCCTTCTGGCCCAGAAAGCCTTTTCACATAGACTTTGCATGGCGAAAAAACACTTTAAAAAACACTATATTTCAGCGGATAATTTTTTTTGGGGTACATCAACTTACCAGCCCGAACCTTAAACCTTAAAGGGTCCTTGTTTAAAGCGTCACCTTTTTAAAAATGTTAACATTTACTAGTAGCCGAATCCAGAGTTATTAAACTAGGCATGATGAACGTGCATAATGGATGCGAGCAGACTGCACTGCACATGCTCATATGACTGTTCTCCCGAAGTCCTGTAGCTGTAATAATGGATAATGCTAACGCTAATGGTTGTAATTCACCATGTGTTGTATTAATACATCCATGGTATGTAAGCCATGGATGTTATTAAGAGAAGCTCTGTTCACGACACTGCAGGCTAACCTTAGTAGCTAGCACTAGCTAGTAGCATGACATAATAATAATTACATCTCCTTGTTGCTAGTGCGCATGTCCATCATGACTTCATGGGCCAGTCAACGCAGAAGATCCAAGCTCCATGATTGCTTTATGCGCTTTTGAGCACTCTCATTGGAATGAATGGGGCTTCCCGCCGAACGCTGTATCCAGTTCTCTTAATACATCCATGACCGTAACCCTTGCCTAACCCTAGTGCCTTCCATGCAGTGCTGCCTGGAAGACGACGTTGGGGGTTTAAAACACCAAACACCATGATTTGTCTCACTTTCAAACATAATGTATTCTCAAGACAATGTGTGGAATTAATTGAGTTACTTTCTGCAGCAGATATTGTTTTAGAAGGTTGTCTGTAAACTATTGTAAAAGTAGTGAGGAGGATTGCTGGTAACTGGTGTGTGTCTACATCTAAAACAAAGCTTAATGGAGTTGTATTAGTCACCCATGCAGGCATTGGTATACAGTAGCAATAGGCTTCTGCAGATATTCTGAGAAAAAGAAAGGAAAGCGAAAGCTGAGTGTTGGGTGAGTCATTCCTCGTGGCTGATGGTTACAGAGAAAAACTTTAAAGCTTGGGATTTGTGACATGATGTCCAGTGCAGTCTTCCTAATCTGCTCTAATAGAATCCTGATTTCTTTCACTTAGAGATGAGAGTCACTGTGATTTAGTGCTCAGGCATCTTCTGGGGTTGTAGCCATCTCTGATAGGACAGAGATATCAGACCGGTCTATAGCAAAAATAGTTACTGGGTTATTTCTGAACTCTCTGCAGTGTAATTTTGAATTATATGAATCAGATTTCTTTCATATTTACGTGACATTTTAACATATTATTTAAAAGATGAAAGACTTAGGAAGACCGACGTAAGCAGACTTTCTATTAAACATTACAGTGATTTGAATAACATAAAACATATAGTATACAGGTAATAGTTTCTACTATGACAATACTAGTGTACATTATACTTTTGTATGCATCAAAGCTTAAACAATTAGTCAATTAACTAATAAATTCATCTGATAAGCTCTTCTTTTAAAGCAAAAAATGCCAAATATTAGCTTGTTCCAGGTTCTCGAAGGTGAGGATTTTATGCTTTTTTGGCCATATACAACATTAAATGAAACATCTTTGGATTTTGTACTGTTGTTCCGGAAATAACAAAACAATTTGAATATATTACCTTGGGCTCTGGGAAATGTGATGGGCATCTGTGACTTTTATAGAAAAAATAAAAGGCAAAATTGTCATGATTGTGATTTTCTGTTTTCTGTTTCTGTTCTGATGTTCTGTTTCCTGTTTTATTTTGTAGTCTGTCTTGTCTAGTTTACTTCTTGCCGTCAAACCTCCTCCCTATTTTACCGCGGTATACGGTATTACCGTGACTAATTAAAAATTATGACGTAAGGCTCAGACAGAAAATCCTGTCTGCCTCCACAGCCAGCGCCCGATAGTCTCTGGAGGAAGAGAGGGGGGAGCAGGCCAGTGCGGTGCGCACGGGTGCTGGAAGCTGCCGCAGGAAAATGTGGGTGAAGAGGAATGAGGAATGAGGGATCTGCCGCGCCCAGCACAGCCAGCATCCTCTCCATTAACTCGGATGGCTTGCTGTCGCCAAGGCCATTCAGGGACAGCAGGCGGTCTGCTTTCTCCAGCTCTGACAGTTCAAAGAGTTCCAACAGGAATGTTTTGAGTGCGTCATACTTGCCGTTAGCCGGAGGAGCCTCTAACAGCACCATAGCCCTGGCTGTTGTTGAGGCATCTAAGGCCGATACCACGTGGAAATACTTTGTAACGTCCTGTGTTATTCCTCTCAGCTGGAACTGGGCCTCGATGTGCTGAAACCACAGCCGTGGGTTGTGCTGCCAAAAGTCCGGTAACATTAGCTGAGTTGCTAGCAGCGGCCGGCGCCGCCGCAGCAACAGCATGTTCACCACCGTCTTTGACATAATTCACCCCCCGGAACTCGTATATCATAACACCTCTCCCTTAAAGGTACATTACCTTGGTGAATGTCTCTTTCAGTCTTACTTGTGGGTCACCACAATTTAATATTTAATCCTTGTCGCCTATATAAGTGCATTGCATTTGTTTTAATGACGGTATTGAAACTGATACCGTTGCTACTTTTAGACCCCGTGGTATACCGTATTACCGTATTACCGCCCAACCCTACCGTGCTGATCTTTCCTGTTGTGGATTCTGTTTTTTTTTCCGTTTGTTCCTGCCTGGCTACCTTCCTGAGGACTTTGTGTAAGACTCTTTTTGTTAATAAATTACCTCTTAACTGCATTTGGGTCCAAGCCTTTCCTGACAAACCGTGACAGAATGATCAGACACAAATGGGTCCACAAATGGACCCAGCAGTTTTTGAGCTATTCATTCACCCGTTGGACTCTGATGGGGAATTCATGATTACTTTTTATCGCTCTCTGCATGAGGAGGATCCCGCCTTTGCTAGGCACCTCATGGAGGTTCGCTGGCAGGCTGTGGAGCGGGAGTTCAGCCTTCCAGAGCTTCAGCAGCTAACCAGCCCTCCTGTCTCCAAGCCTGTCAGCCTTCGAGAGCTTAATGACTCACATGTTACAATAATGTGGTCAGGACAGCAAGGGTCAGGATCAAGTCAAATTATGTTACAAGGTATATTCCAGTGCTGTCCAGCGGACCTGAGCCCATGCTGTGCAGTGGACCTGAGCCGGTGCTGTGCAGTGGACCTGAGCCGGTGCTGTTCAGCGGACCAGAGCCGGTGCTGTTCAGCGGACCAGAGCACGTGCTGTTCAGCGGACCTGAGCCCGTGCTGTCCAGCGGTCCCGAGTCCGTGCTGACCAGTGTTACTGTTCCTGAGTCTACCAGTGTTCCCGAGTCCGAGTTGACCATTGTTCCTGAGCTGACGTGCAGCCTTCCAGAACCTCCGCTGACTTGCAGCTGCCCAGAACCGCCACTGACGTGCAGCCGCCCAGAACCGCCGCTGATGTCTCAGCTGCCGTCCAGAGTCTCATATGACCGCTCTTCAAGAGTCTTCCAGTCGTCCAGAGTCTCCGATGACAGCTCTTCAAGAGTCTTCCAGTCGTCCAGAGTCTTCGATGACCGCTCTTCTAGAGTCTTCCAGTCGTCCAGACTCTTCGATGACCGCTCTTCTAGAGTCTTCCACTCGTCCAGAGTCTTCAATGACCGCTCTTCTAGAGTCTTCCAGTCGTTCAGAGTCTTCGATGATCGTTCTCCCAGAGTCTACGTCGACTGACCTCCCAGAGTCTGCGCTGACTGTTCTCCCAGAGTCTGCGCTGACCGTTCTCCTATAGTCTATGCTGACCAGTCTTCTAGAGCCTCAGCTGACCAGTCTTCTAGAGCCTCAGCTGACCAGTCTCCCAGTGCCTTTGTTGACCGCGGCCCCAGAGACTGTGCCGTTGCCCGGCACTTCTGAGACTATACCTTTCCCCGGTACCCCTGAGACTTCACCTGTCTCCGGCATCCCAGAGACTTTGCCTTTGCCTTGCCCCCCAGAGACTTTGCCTTTGTTGTCGGTCCGACCGACTCCTGCCCCCCATGTTTTGTCGGTAGTCCAGCCGGTGGATTTGCCGACTTCTGATCCTGTTGCCTTGTTGCCTGTTTCTGATCCTGTTGCCTTGATTCCTGTGACTGTTCCAGTTACCTTATCGGCAGACACTGGCCCAGCTGACTCGTCGCCTGTCTCCAGCTCGGCTGACCCGTCGCCTGTCTCCATCTCTGCTGACTCGTCGCCTGTCTCCAGCTCAGCTGACCCGTTGCCTGTCTCCAGCCCAGCTGACCCGTCGCCTGTCTCCAGCCCAGCTGACCTGTCGCCTGTCTCCAGTTCAGCTGACTCGTCGCCTGTCTTCAGCCAAGCTGACCCATCGCCTGTCTTCAGCCCAGCTGACCCATCGCCTGCCCGGCCCACAGAAGGGATTCACCTTCGTTGCCGGTCTTCAGAAGGGATTCGCCTTAGCAGACGGTCTCCAGAGGGGTTTCACCTTCACGGACACTCCAGAGGGGTTTCACCTTGGTGGACAGCCTCCTAAGGGGATTCGCCTTCGCTGCCGGCTGCCAGAGGGATTTCGCCTTCGCCGCTGGCTGCCAGAAGAGTCTTGCCTCCGCCGCCGGTCTCCAGAGGGATTTCGCCTTCGCCGATGGCTGCCAGAGGAGTTTCGCCTTTGTCGCTGGCCTCCTGTAAGTCCTTGACGACCTGCTTGGCCTCCTGTGGGTCTTCGCCTTTGCCGCCAGCCACCAGAAGGGTTCTACCTTCGCATCCGGGTTCCTGAAGGGTTTTGCCTTCGCCGCCGGCCGCCTGAAGGGTTCTGCCTTCGCCGCCGACCGGCAGAGGGACACCTCCTTCTCCGCCGGCCACCAGAGGGGTCCCATCTGCGCTGTGCCTCTCTGTTCCCTGTCCTGAGTGGCCCCTCTGCTTCCCCAAGTGGCCCTGTTTCCCCCAGGCCTCTTTGCCCACTAGTTTCCCGTGCCCTAGTGCCTAGCGGCTCTGTCCCCAGTTCCCGAGTGCCCATGGTCCCCAGTTCCCACTATCCTCTGTTCCCTAGCCCCGTTTGACTTTTTTGTTCTTCCGTTCGCGCACAACAACAACCCAAAAAACACTGGTGTATGCGCACCATAACACATGATTTTTTTTTGTATAGTTCTTAAAAATAAAAAATAAAATAAAAAGGAAACTTGTTTTGGGGAGAATAATACTTGAAAATGGCTGGTGGATTTAAGACACAAAATAATAATTTATTGAATGAATCAAATATGAACATATCTGTCATTGTCAGTGGCTTGTTGATCTTTACATTGTTTACAATTTCCTATCCTGGGCTGGGACACACATTCATACGGTTTAATAAAGTACTTATTGGACTTTAACTTATCATTGCACTTACAATAACGAGTGTAGCTGTCCTCAATTTAGGTCATCCTGTAGGTCTCATCTGCGTTTTTTTCCTGCATCCACCGTGTGCCTTTGTGTGTGTGTTTGTGTGTGATTGTGTGTGCGCGTCAGTTGCGGGGGAAACAGAGCCGCCACGCCCGCTGCAGAGAGCCGACAGGATTGAAACAGCAGCCGCTGACTTTAGAGTGAAAAATTGTTACAGCGTACATTGATGTTAAAATGTATACAGGTTGGCAGGACGTTCTGTAATGTTTTGCACAGTCTTTCGCTGTACATTTTGTTGGTAAATGTGAGATGTTCGAGTCACACACATCTCGTCTTCATATCAGAAACAAGGAAATGAATTTTACCCATTCTCACTCCCGCTTGGTCAGTGGCTGCACGTGGGACTGCTGGGATTGTGTGAGTAATGAAAATGCGATAGGGGGCCCTGGCTGTCAATCAATGTCTTCCAGTGATGCGGGCCCCTGATTGGACCAGGCCCATAAGCAACCGCGTACCCTGCTTACCGATAGTTACGCGTCTGAATCACTCAATTCTCATTGGCTACCTGCCAATGTGGCAGGTAGATTGACAGTGTTACCCACCAATTGCAAAATTCACCTGCATTTGGCGGGTGGTCGGGTGTTAATTCCATGCCCTGGTCACAACTAAGTCTGAATTTCTAAATTTCCAATCCATTTTGGCTTTCATGCTTAAACACAGCTTTTACTCTTTGATATCTCAGAGTCAACCCAAATAGTAATAAAATGTTTTAAATGCTGGATTGTGTATCACCCTGCACTGATGAAAAACAAAGTAATCTGCTGGGTTGTTTAACATTATAATCTCACAACAACCCCTTTTTTCCTTCTTTTTTTTTAACATATGTCTATACTGCTTTCACTATCACGGTAGGATGAGAGATGAATCAGTGTTTGAGATAGCTACTTAATT
The DNA here is from genome assembly GCF_031162955.1 of Sander vitreus. Lineage (NCBI taxonomy): Eukaryota > Metazoa > Chordata > Actinopteri > Perciformes > Percidae > Sander > Sander vitreus. The sequence continues at coordinate 21,888,507 of NC_135855.1, forward strand.
ATATATTTAAAACATGGTGAGCCATTTTGCACTGAGGGCTTCTACATGTAAAGCAGGGACCTTTCACAGGACCTTCAATGGTTTTGTGGTGTCATTGTGGACCATTACAGTAAAATCAGACCATTTTGATAATGGCTTTCTATTAGTGACCTTGGATGAAAGAATCACAGACAATCTACATCTAAACTAATGTATTTTATTCTCGCAAGGACAAAGAATTTGGTTTAGAAACTGGCACCTGCCCAAATAGAGGCATCCGTTCATCACACACACATATTCAGTATATACACATACACACTGCAATGTCAGTGAACAGTGAGAGGGCAGCAAATCACCCTCTGACACCAGAGGAATAGAGAGAGCCTAGTAACCTTGTAAAAGACAATCTCTGGGGCCACAAATTAAATGAAATGGCTAATAAAATGACTTGGCATACCGTCCACTTAATAAGAAACAGGCATGTCCCAACTTTAATGCTATTTACCCACCTGACTAAAGTATAACAGCGATTTGGCACCTATGTCCAGATTGAACTGGAAAATGACTTGCTAATCTGTTTAGGTATTTGGAGTAATTGGGTCTGGTGCCAGTGAGGGGGATTTCCTTGACTGTTGAAAGTCTCTGCTAGTAGTCCATTCCCAGCTCCTTGGTATAATTACTCTGACAGAGCTGTGGCCACAGGGCCTGTGAGCAGGGCTGCTTTTTAAACTGTAAATTATGAAGGATTAGCATTTATGAATTTTAAATCAGGACTGTGGTAGGAGACACTAAAGCTGCTTAGTGATTGCAAACGGCAGCGTCTAAGCAGGCGGTTCTACACTCCTCACTCTCCAAGCTGGTGTGTGTGTGTGTGTGTGTGTGTGTGTGTGTGTGTGTGTGTGTGTGTGTGTGTGTGTGTGTGTGTGTGTGTGTGTGTGTGTGTGTGTGTGTGTGTGTGTGTGTGTGTGTGTGTGTGTGTGTGTGTGTGTGTGTGTGTGTGTGTGTGTGTGTGTGTGTGTGTGTGTGTGTGTGTGTGGCTGTTTATTCAAATGGGTTTCAGCATAAAAACAAAATGCTCAGACTGGACTCCCACTATTCGCTTAACGTGAATAAGAAGGATCTGACATCTTAACATCAGCCCCATCTCCACCTATATTGTGTGTGTGTGTGTGTGTGTGTGTGTGTGTGTGTGTGTGTGTGTGTGTGTGTGTGTGTGTGTGTGTGTGTGTGTGTGTGTGTGTGTGTGTGTGTGTGTGTGTGTGTGTGTGTTTGAAGGAAAGTGTGGGTGTGTGTTTGCCAACTCATGCGGGGTGCATCTCCCCTGTCACTTTTTCTCAGGCTGGGGTTCTGCTCCTCACTAGCGTGTCACACGATGCAGAATATCCAATGGGTGATTATGTTAATGTGGGACTTGATCCATGTTAAATTATGCATAATGGATTGATGTGGCACAAAGTCATCAATTAGACGGATATCAGCACTAAAAAGTGTGACACAGCATAATATTCTTTTTTTCTGCTGTTTTTTTGGTTACAGAAAGGCAGTAAATGGCAACTTCAGGACCTCACACACATACACACATGCACTCACCACCTCTGACACAGAGTGTGTTTGTGAGATCCAGTTTAGCTTTGTGTGCTTGTCACTTTGTGTTTGTGCATATGAGTGTCCATCTGTCTGTATCAGAGTTGACCTTGCTTTGTTTCGGATTTACAGTCATCATGCTCTTCAGTCAAGGTGTGAGTTCATGACTGGCATGTAGTGATATTCAGCAGTGGGACAGACACCACCAGAGGCCTCATATCACACCTCTAGGAGCTGTCTGCATCAGGGTCACTAAGCCGTGACCTCAAGCCTGCGGTGTTAACTGGTTTAGCCAGGTGGCAATAGCAGGGGGTGGAGGATTTGGTGGGTTGAGCATTAACAAAACCCATGAGCTGATGAACCCCAGAGTATAGGACGACACCTTCTCTTCACCAGGCTTTCGCACACACTTCTCCAAAAAAAGCCTAAAACATTCTCATCCTTTATAACATAACGCTGTGTGCACATGTTTCTCTGGTGTTTTACTTAACTGCTTGTGTCCACACAGTCCCCAGCCCCCAAAACAACCCAGTAGAGCTCCTCTCCCTGATGGAAATGACAATGTTCTGGACCTTTCAAATGGCCTTTAAACTGGCTTAATTAAGTGTTAATTTAGACCTCCTTACCTCTCCTAACAGCAGGAGTTCTTTTTATATGATCATCAGTGGTGAATAGTTTCAAAGTACATTTACTCAAGTACTTTTTCTGCTACTTTATACTTCTACTCCACTACATGTATTGCTGCAATACAAATATTGTACTTTAACACCTACAGTTACTAGTAATTGTGCAGATTAAGATTTTACATTCAAAACATGATCAGTTTCTAACATTTATATTATCATTTTAGTCCTTAATTTAGACTGTAATGTCTGCTGTTCTTTTCTTTTTAAACTAGAATCCTCCAATGCTGTAAGTATATTCCAATCTGAGTTGATTTAAATTATAAACTAAAATACATACTGCAATGATTTGCAGTCGTTTACACAACATTACATTATAATTACAATATTGAACTTTTGTGAAAACATACTGTAGAATCAAGATGTTACCTGGTTTTGCTGACAATATATTAGCAAACTGTGAAATGTCTGACAAGTTTTGCAGCGTCTACGCTGACAACATGTTACTGACACCTTGGAAATCTCAGTTGCTACATTAAAACAGCCATTTCTATCTTTACATAATCACAGAACAGTAACTCTTATCATGTCATCCAGTCTGTTACAATGCTCACTTCATTTTGTCTAAATAAAGAGGAAATATATTGTTTAAAAGTTGCTCCTGCCTTTGCCTCTGCTTTAGTTTGTTCTCATGGTCCATTTTTTAAGCAACTTTCAATAGTCTGTTTCTATTTGTCATTTCTCCCCTGTTGGAATGAATGACTTTTAGATGTTCAGCGTAGACTTAAGTCACCTACGAAAGTTTCTTTGCTTTTTCTGGTCTCTGTCAGTACATCCTCTATACCCTCTTCATTGTTGTATTTTCCTCCAAAGAATTTGTAGAGATCTGCTTTTGAAGCCTTTAGTGGACTGTATCATGAAATCATCGTATTTCAATGTGAGTTGTACTGTATGTCTTGAATTAAAAATAAATGTGAAAAATACCGAGCACCCTCCGACCACAAGGACACCTCACAGAGCATTTTATAAAATCTCTAGTCTTGGTTTTGCAGCTTTGCTCCTCTCTGAGGCATAAGTGGACACATCTTATTGATTTTCTTTCAAGCCGTATTGCATTGATTGCTGCAAATATGGCAGACAAATCCAGCTGGTTGTGCGTCCATTGGGACAAAGTGGGGAGGCAGACAGGGAGCTGAGGCCGGGTGTGCCACAGCAGGAGGCCAGTCTTCATTACACCAACTAAGAGCCCACTGGCCTGACACAACCCCAATCCCCGACCCCCGCACTCTTCATCCTCTACTTACCCCCAAATTAAACTGAGAGCTTTTTAATTATTTATCAATACCATGCACTCATCGTGGATCAATCAGTGTGAATGGTTTTTAAACATAATGAAGGAGTCTGCTCCAATGGACTTGTGAAAATTGATCGTGATCTTTGCCATTACGCCTTAAGTAAAGATGAGCTGTGGTGACAGTGGTGTTGGTAATTTGGGGTTTGGGCAAGGATGAAGTGGAGCACCCCAGGAGTGCTCCTCTGCCTGAACAGAAGTGTGCTTCAGTAAAGCCAAACTGTATCTGTGCTGAGAGGCCATCTCTTCCTTCGCCATTAATCAAGCTCTTAAACACGACACCTCATCTTATCATCACATCACACCGTACTCACTCAGAGAGCAGGCCTTTTCCTGGGGACAGAAGCACCACACACCTCCTTAGAGAACACTTCTCAGAGCAAATTGCACAGGTCCTCACCACTCCCAAGGTTTAGTAAAGCTTGATTCATTGTGCTTCTAAGGCCTCCGAATGAACCTAAGCAACCTTAACTTTCCCTCTCTGCCTCCATATTTCTCTCTGGGTGCATCATGTCAAGCAGAGTGAGCAGCTATTCCATCTGGAATTATTAGCCAGAGACACACAATGTAATCTAATTTCATACCACCACATTCAATCACTATGAATTTAGTGTCGCAGGGGCAGTAAATAAGACATGGGGTGCAGGTATTTCAAAATGAATTAAAGCTTGGGTATGAATTTCTGTAGCTGAAATTTTATGAAATTAGAATAAGATCACCTGTCGTTCACTTAGATTTCTGTCCATTCAAGGGCTGTGAGTAAACACTGTGATATTGAATTCAGAAGATTGTTTGTGAGGGAACAAGCCAACATAAAGCAGGACAGGATAATGAGATTCTTATTTCATCCTTTTTTCTGGTGGGGGTGGAATTGGATTATAGGGGACTTATTTGTATGTGATATTGAGCACTGCAAAATAAATTCACACCTATTCAAATTGAAATCAGACCTAGGTGCATCAGATAATCCTTTTTTAAGATAGTATGAACTGACAGTCCAAGCCCACACACTGGAAAGAAATAATCTTTCTCCAACAAAACAGATATATATATATATATATATAGCCTACCTTGCCAAAAGCATTCCAAGAATTTTTTTTACAAATAGTTACCAGTCAAGTATGTGCTTGATTTCTTTTTCTCCTAGAGGCATAAACAGTTGCATCCATATTCATAGAGAATTTGAGCCTGTCTCCCAATCATCATGTCACAAAGAGTATTAGCAAAAGCGCCTTCCCAATAGCTCAGTTTGTCGCTGGATCAGGAAACCTGATTTTGTTTTGAATCCCAGAGCCTTTTGAGATGTCAGGCCGTATCAGCGAAGAAGCTTGTGATGGCTGCAGTTATACAGCATGGCGGCTCCAGCTGCTCATGAATCTTTTTGAAATGGCTTATTTCTGAGGGAGTGTTGAGACGTAAGCCTGAAAGAAGGACAAGGTTTAGTGTGAAGATGAGTGGTGGGTAGCTGCTGCGAGGATGTGATGTGCTCGTGGTGGTGTCAGTGGTTGTGGTGAGACTGTGAGAGGCTCTAATGTGAGAAGGGATGAAGCAGAGGCAGAGAGAAACAGAGGGTGGTGTTGGTGTTGGTGGTGGGTGTGTGTAATGCAACCTTGACATGAACCCAAACTAGATGTGAGCTTCAGACACATTTCTCCTGATGCTGTTGGCATTCATATGAGCAGCTTAGTGCTTTATTTTCCCGCTGGCTAAAGGCAAGTAGGCCTGCATGATGTCCACTCTGGGATCTTGTGCACTATAAGCCTGTGGTTCACTTGGTGTGAGTCTGTTGCACTGAGCTGTGAGCTGATGACTTGCAGTGTGTAGTTCTCCCTTCATCTCTACCCTCTGTGTCCTGCTGGACTATTAAACTCATATAGATGTAACAACCGAGTGTTGCAGGGAGCGTGTGTGGACATGTTTGTGAAGGCCAGGCCCATTTTGATAGAGTCACCTTCATATTCCATGTGCTTCCGTGCCAGACCTTTGTACATAATGCAGTGTGTTGAATTTTTTAGACCAGCCCAACACCTATTATTTGTCCACAAAGAGCAGGCCTGCAAACACATGCAGGAGGATGTTGTCCGAGAGTTTAAACATCACAGCCCTCACCCTTATTAATATTTCAGTTTTACACATCCTTCCAGTTCTCAACCTAATGCTGTCCTGCTTTACTTCTGTGTTTCTTTCTTTCTTACTCTGTCTCATTCTGATTCTGTACATTTGTCCATCTCAGTGACAACACTGTCTCCTATTATTGCGTTTATATACTATTGTATACTATTTTATTTTTTTATAACTTGGCATTAAAAGCTTTAATGCTGCAGTTTGAGAAAATCGATACCACGTCGTGCTTGTACGCTTAATAAGGACCTAGAGTCAGCAGCTGGTTAGCTTAGCTTAGCATAAAGGCTGGAAGCAGGTATAATCAGTTCAGTTCTCAGAACAGAAAATGAATAGTTACAGCACATTACTTCTAAAAAAATAAAAGAACACAAGGTTTTTCTCAAGATAAAACAAACAAGATATAATATAACGTGTTGATTAGTGAGCTTTACAGATGCTGTGGTAGGCTGTTTTGTTTTTGGCCTTTGGACAGAGCCAGGTTAGCTGTTTTCCCTTGTTTCCAGTCTTTATGCTAAGCTAAGCTAAGTCTCCAGACTGTATCTCCATATTGAACAGACAGACATGAGAGTACTTTCAATCTTCTCATCTAACTCTCGGCAAGAAAGCGAATAAGCTTACTTCCCAAAATGTTGAACTATTCCTTTAACTAAGAAAAAGAGTATGATAAGCAACGAAAGAGAGACCAAGAGAAGGAAAGTCATCAGATAGAGAGCGACAACTGTGATCCTCTGGAGCTCTCTCTGAAAAACCTTGTTCCATCTCTCAGTGTGAAGTAGTCAACACACACACTTTGAGGAGCCCATACCGGCAGAAAAAAACTTATTTGGGTTGTAATGAGTGACCTTTCCATGAAGCAGCAAACATGCATTTTTATGCCAGGGCATAAATAGCTGAGCTACATAACAATTAAGGTAACCTTTCTGTTTGAATAAGAGGCAATTGCTCAGAGAACTGAAATAACATGAATGATAAATTATTTTTGTAACCCTGTGCACAGATGGTGAAGAATAAGGAACAATGAAGTGGGGGAGGGAGAAGAAGCGCGTTGTCTCAATTGTAAATCCCAGTTATAATGCCTCGTTAAAAAGATTTGGAAAGGCGAAACAGAAGCAGACACAGTCTCTCTTTCTTAAAGGTAGACAGGTCTCAGTGGGATTCATTAATGTGTGTCCCAGTGGTAGTCTTCCTCTTACAGCACAATCGCCTGGGTTAGCACCAATCCTGGAATTACACCTAATTGGACAATTACTCAAACTCAGAAACCTCCTGCAATAAGCCAACACGGCCCCTAATAAACACCTTGTCTTCTAATAAAAACAAGGAAGTCATTTGCGTCACCCAAAGGGCCCAATTTTTTTATCTGCGCTTAATAAATTTTTAAAATAATTGCATGTGCTATGAATGAGAATATTAAAAAGGTAGCTGAGAAAGGGGAAAGAAAGTGTATGAGGGAGAAAGAAAGACAGCGATGCAAACCCTACCTTAGGCTCAGTGTTGCAGTCTGCTCTCCTGGGGGAGAGCTCATTTGTTCCACAGATAAGCACACTGCACACTGCACTACTGTAATATTATTGCTGTCATACCATAATGAAATAATTACTGTTTTGTCTTCCTTTCAACCAACCAATCCCACCCCATCCCCTATGCTTTGACCCTTCCCCCACACATATCGGTCAGAGACGTAGTTCCTCCTCATGTTTAACGTTAATTAAACAATAGCAGTGATAATGGATTTCTTTCAGCCCTGTTCTGCATCCATTCAGGCGGCTTATAGTGGCTGGTGGACATTCATACTTCTGTGAAGTTAAAGAAGTAGTTCGACATTTTATGAAATAATAGCTAATTTCTCTGTTGCTATAATTACCAAGAAGCATGGAGCCAAGGTTTAATATTGTGGCCGAGTGCCACCTTTGAACTTGGAGAGACCTTTCTGTGATGTGCACCACTCTGGAAAGTTAACAACCATTATCACATCTTGCTACTAACGTAAGACAATCATAGTTGACCTTGCACAAGCAGGGACAGCGGTCTAACACCTCCAATGCCAAGGGTTCACCGAAATGCCACTCTCCTGCCATTACAGAAGAAAGAGAAAAAAAAAAAAAAAACGACAGGAAGAGCGGATGAGAACCCACAAGAGGTGGACAGCGACAAATGGGGTGGAAAAAAACAACACAGGCAGCCGACAAGAGTAATACTCACAAATAATTAACTGGGTAAATATTGGAGAGCAGACTGACTAATTACTTCACACGTCTCACTGCGCTCTCATTATTGTTGCTGTCGCAGTTAACCCTTTCCAACAAGGCGTGGCTGTGCAATGAGCTCTCCTTTTTACAGGAGAGCGGATGAATCACTTACTTTTTAGTATTTTTATTTATTCATGCAGTTGGAAAACAGAGACGTACACACAATAGAGACATTTTAGGAGGATTGAAGCCAAGGCCAGTCAGGAGAACCATGAGAGGAAAGATTTTAAATGACCATACTGTTGGTTTTGTATGTTTTAGCTTATTAACTACAAATTGTGTAATGGTTACATTACTACCAATCATTTATGTTTGAAACATCTAAGTTCTATTTCGTATAGGCTTCGCCCTCTAAGAGCTATCGCTATTGGGTTTATCCCTTCGCGCATGTGCAGTCGTGAAGATTTTCTTTCGCGCCCTGTGCCCCACACGGGCCTCTCTTACGTCTTACACCCAGGAATGCATGGCTGTCAAGCTTATCACTAAAGGCTATACGCCCCAGTTTACCAGCCTCCTCCTCCTTTTCAACGGTGTGTTGGAAATAGCCGTGTCACCTCAGGGGAGATAGCTGCTCTGACGTCAGAGCTGGCAGAGCTGCGGGCAAGGATGTTTTTTTCCCCGCGTCCCTCCAGGAGAAGAGAACAACGGTTTCTGTTCCCGTTACTTCTCACACCGGGAAAGACGGGCAGACTGGAACCCTTCTCGACCTGTCTCAATTCAATTATGAACATTATGAGGCACCCATCCCACATGCTGACGGTCAGACACGTGTTTGAATGTGTACGCCACCACATATGGCTCACTTACGTGGATTTGAGAGACACATTTTCCACGTTCCACATTCTCCAAATGCATGGAGATGGCGTTACAGCCGTTACAGAGAAAAGGGATCAAAGCCCCTTTTTATTTGGACAATTTATTCATTATGGCTCCTTCCCAGGAGAGCTGCGCACCACACAATGGATGCCAGCACCTACAGACACTGAGTTTGCCATAAACTGGCAAAAAGAGCTTGCTGGTCCCCTTACAGACAACCACTATGAGAGCCAAACTGTCAGCGCCAAGGCTGGACACACTAAGCTCTCTGTTGTCACGTATCACGCCTCATGCGACAGTGTCAGCGCTGTCTGTGATGCGTCTTCTGGGCATGATGTCTGCGAGTCACGTGGTAGTCCCCCTGGGTCTCCTCCACATGAGGAAAATCCAGAGGTGGTTCCATTTTCAGCATCTCGACCCTAAACGCCACAAGTGGTGGATGCAGACCATCCCACCTTCTCTTCAGTCAGACCTGGCATATTGGGGAAACCCCCGGACCCTGTCAACCGGGGTTCCCCTGGGCAAAGAGACGTCATACGTGACAGTGTACACGGACGCGTCCCTTACCGGCTGGGGAGGAATGTGCGAGTCACAGGTGGTGGGAGGAGAATGGCCACCTCCCCCTCTCCCCCACATAAACTGCCTGGAACTGTCCATGGTGCTGAAGGTATTGAAACACTTCACCCCAGTGGTAGCAGGGAGACATGTCGTCGTGCGGACAGACAACATTACAGCAGCAGCGTTCATCTCTCAATGGCCGGCTATTGGAGATAACCAGGAGCCCCCTGCTGTGGGCCCACAGTCATCTGTTGTCCCTCGAGCGGTTTACATCCCCGGGGTTATTTGAACTGGGCGGAAGACCTAATGTCGAGGAGAGGGCCCTCTCACAATGAGTGGAAATTGAATCCCACGATTGTTCAGAAGCTGTGGAGCAGGTTTGGGAAAGCGGAGGTGGATCTGTTCGCATCATGCGAGAACACACAGTGCGCACTGTAGTTTTTCCTCGAGCACATGGGACAATCCACCCCTCGGCGTCAGCGCCTTCTCCCACCAACCCAGGCCCAGAACCCTCCTATACGCTTTCCCCCCGGTCCCTCTGATCCCTCGCCTCCTGGAACACATCCAGAAGGAGAATCTGTCAGTCATTCTAGCGGCACCGGAGCGCACGAGTGCATCCTGGTTTCCAACTCTGGTTCAGCTGCTAGAGTCCCCTGGCAACTACCATGGCACGAGGACGCTCTGTCACAACTGAGCAGGAACGCTTGCAGAGACTAGGCTTGCCACCTGCCATGGTGCGCACTATTCAGGGGGCAAGAGCCCCCTCTACTATGGCGTGTTACGCAGGGCGTTGGTCTGCTTTCCAGTGCTGGTGCACGGAGAAGGGTGCAGAGCCCACGTAGTGTCCACTGCCCCTAGTGTTAACTACCTCCAAACATTGGTGGATTATGATTTGGCTCCGTCTACGGTTAAAGCCTACATAGGGGCCATTTCGTCCTGCCATTAGGGCTACGGGAGAGAGAGGTTTGTCTCTGGCACAAGCCCCTCTCAGGATGCTGTCACTAAAAACAGCGCTCCTCCTTCGCATTGATGTTGGCTAAGAGGGTGTGTGATTTATGCGCTCTCCTCTCCATTAGAGGGGACGGGAGCGCGGCCACTTTTACAGCCAAATCCATCATCACACCGAAAGTTTTAACAACCTTCGGGCGAGGGAGTTTTCCCTCCACCTCATAAAAACGACACGGTCGAGGCGTCTCACCGACCTGCCCGGTGCGCACGTTATTCCAGTACGTTTTATGCACGACAGACATCAGACGAACACAGCGGCTGTTCGTTAACTACAGAGAACGCACACAAGGTGCAACTCTTTCGGAGCAGCATCTGTCTCGTTGACTGTGTGAAGCTATCACCCACGCCTGTAGCGCGGAGGGAGTGGAACCCCCCCCCCCCAGAACATTCGGGCCCACTCCGTGAGAGCGTTACCAGCGTACACGGCCCCCTCAGCGGCGTGACGGTGGCCGATGTTTGTGCAGCGGCCTCCTGGGCGTCCCCGTGCCCGTTCATCCATTTCTATCTGCACGGTGCATCTGAGTCCCCCATGACTCACGCAGTTTTATCCGCACTTGACGGCAGATGATCTGCTGTCAGGTTTGGTGTTGCTGCTGTCTCCATCCTCCTGCACTTGAGTGGAATGCAGGGTTTTTTGCAGCTATTATTTGTGATGTTAATTTTTGTCACCATAAAACATTTTCACAATCCACATGACATGGGCCTCACGATCAGTAGGCCTACTCATGATGATGACAGGGTTTTTCTCATCAAAATAATGTTTTGATTCATTAAACCTTGTTCAGTGGAAATAGGAAGATGAATTAGTCTACGTTCTGCTTGTGGACCTTGTGTCGCAGGTGGCGTTGACAACGTCAGCTTCGCCCTTAACCCAATATATACGAAAGCCTATACGAAAGCCTATACGAAAGCCTATACGAAATAGAACGATAGTTACGTATTGTAACTCCAGATTCTATGAGTATAGGCGCAGCCCTCTAAGAGTCGGGCCACCTTGCTTCACCAACATTGGCTGAAGAAAAATCTCTGGTCGCGCCACTGTAATATACAGTATCTGCGGACATAAGAGAGGCCCATGCGGGGCACAGGGCGCGAAAGAAAATCTTCACGACTGCGCATGTGCGAAGGGATAAACCCAATAGCAATAGCTCTTAGAGGGCTGCGCCTATACTCATAGAATCTGTTCTAAACACACCATATTATCACCAAACAAAAGTAGAAGTCAAAAGGCAGTATTTGGGATGTGCCATTCAAGGCAGCATATCTGCAAAAAACTTTTCTGGAGTCATGTGGTCTAGTTTACCTAGAAAATAATATGCAGATATTTTTCTGTGTATACTGCCAAAACATCTTAACTCAAGGTCCACTTTTTTTAGGAGTTTACTCACTTGTCATGAAGATACTCAGAAGTAAATCTAACGATGCTCGAACTACAGTACAACACATATTCACTTCGGCGAAAAGTCACGTTATGTGTAATTTGTTTGTGTAATGCACCGCCGCAGTTCTGTCATTAGGGCACTCTCACACATGCGTAAATGCAGGCGAGTGACCATTGCCTGCCGAGGCGATATTCATGCTAAATCTGGGCAGTGCAGGATGGGAAGCACATGGATATCAGTTTGCTGGTTTGTAGTCAGTTTGAGTTGTTGTTATTGGTTTTGCGATGGGAAAATGTATTCTGAAGAGCAGCATCTCTCTTGTGGGGCAATTTGTACATTTAATGGCAAATATTATACTGAGAGCCAATCAGAAACGGAAACAGGATGGGAGAGATAGAATAGAATGGTTCTGACCAATGAATGGATGTACAGCAGGAGAAGTAGATTATCCTGCAGAAGTGGTTTGAGAAGTTTGTCCACATGAATACTGGTCACTGTGGGAATTCATGGTAACTGATATGAATTCAAGAAGACTGCAGGCGCCATGCTCTGTCAAGGTCAAAACTGCAAACTTCCTAATAGTACATGGGAGCACTGAAAAGATAGACTTTGGGTCGAGTGTTGCTTTTAGATTATAAGGCATGTGGATATGAGCTGTTTGTACATCTAGTGCTAGTTCCAACCGACGGTGCTCAGGTAAACCAGTGAATCTGCTCACACAAGGACGTTTCTCCAATAATCTGCAAGCCGGTGGTTAATGACAGCAGCTGTGAGGCAGGCATGCACCACTTCCAAGCTGATTTAAGTTTAACGAGCCACTCCAGAGTGCTATTGATTCAAATCTATATTTGACAGGATACACTGTGAGCATATATTAAATGGATAAGAACACCTCTTGGACACTCAGTGAGCTTTGCCAAATTGAAGAGAAGGCATTAATTATTATATATATATATATATATATATATATATATATATATATATATATATATATATATATATATATATATATATATATATTAGGGTGTTTTCTGTTGAGTGATCAGAGTTAGGCCAGTGCCGAGTGTACATATGGATGAGGCTTCACATTTAACCTTGTTTTTGACAATTTCTTTTCAAAGAAAAAACAAGTAAACACATTTAACAACCATTATAATTATCCTCTCCCTCTTACTTACCAGCAGCATGTTTTAAAAGGATTCAGAATGCATTTTTTATTTTAATTATACTCATTATTAAAGAGAGTGACGACATTTATAATGATTCTACATAATTTACAACCAGCATTTTTCTTTGTAAGTGGTTAAAAGAGGCAGGTCTCAGAGATAACTATTATTTTTGCAAAACAGAGAATTAGCATATCACAGGATTTTTCGATTTTTAAATTACCTTGTGAGGTGGGAGAAGCTAAACATCACAACTTAGCTTGAATCATTTGATTTGTGGGTTACAATACCACTATGACCCAGGTTTTGCCACTTTACATCGACTGCCAAGCTGCTGAAGGAACACATTCTCCAAAGGTGACAGACTGGTATGCTGTTTATTTTCAGCGAGACAGCTGGTAAAAACAAGGCTCAAAGATGTTGATTACATTGACATACAGTGCTCTTGCATTTTCTCAGTGTTTTTCTCACGGTTCCTCCACCGTATAAACGGATGGAGATGTTAATCAGTTGTGAATAAGTTGTTGTGGTTCCCTGGTCCAGAGCCTCAGCATTAGCACGGTCACAGTTCAAAACAGGATTAGTTGTGTTTTGGGACTTAATTCTTTAACTATTTTTTTTCTAAAACAGCATAAATAGAAATGATTAAATGTTTCCAGACACGTTCATGTAAAATGTCCAAGCTAAAACAATATTTTTTCTTAAGTAAATCAGTTTATATCAAACTCTTACTCTCAAACTGGGTGCCATTAATCAAAGTGTTGTTTGAAGAACAGCTCCATCATATCAGGCTTTTTTATATAAAACTTTACAGTTGACAAGGAAAGCTTTACTGTAATTAGCAGCAGCTATAAATAGCACTAATTTTAAGTAGCACTTAGAGGAATTGCACAGATGGGTCAATAATGTAAGGACTTACTGTATATATCTCTATCCACAGTTTCTGAATCATAAGCCGAGTAAAACAAGAGAAACCTGCTGCATTTCTGTATGACATGAGCACCACGATCCCCATGACTGAGCGAAGGGTTTGGAAGAACAGCGGAAGCACGAAGCATGGTAATTCTCTGTTCTGTATCCTCATTGTTATAATCTTCAAACCTTTTTTCTTCTTCATGGTAAGCTGTGTGAAATGAAATTAAAAATGCCTGCTTGATTATATGCATTTTTGAAGTGAGGATAACAAATGTTTTCAAAATCCACGAGTTGGAATCTGTTTTCCCCACCAACCCAACTCACAGCTTCCTAATGCTGCCACATTAAAGTGGTTTTCCAGCGCGTGTGATGCAGCTTTAACTAGGTCCCCGGGGCATTGTTAGTTATCATTGCCTACTGCTGGAGTGAGCCCCGTTGAAAGCAATTTTAGCTTTCCTCCCAATCAGTGGTGCAACATGAGAGATGGCCAACGAGAACAAACGGCCTGGCTCACCACTTCCCGCCGCCGATCTTATCTGAAATGCTGCTCCTGTCCCGAAAGGGCCTACTAACGCAACAGCCCACACCCTCCCTTAAAAAGACATGAGATGGTTGGCCCCAGGCTCTCCCAATTCATGCAGATATCCGTAAATTAGACTCATAGAGACAGACCAAAACGTCCTCTGAGGCTATTAGACATGAGCACTTATGCCGCGGAACATGTGAGAGGCTTTTCGGGAGTGCAGAGGGTATGATCAAAATACATGAAAATGCCATCATGAAGTCCCACCACAGCCAAGGGTTTACATGTTTCTGTTTTGGCCTGTTGTGCATGTGCATATCACAAATAATGATTTTTCTACCTGCCGCCAGTGATGTATTTATTTCTTGCAATAGGAAAATATGTTTTCCAAGAAGACAGCACTGTTGTCAGCATGGCCTAAGTCATTTAAAGAGTATAAGTGATGTTTTAAAAGTTGTTTTAATAAGGTCCTGAAAATATGTGGTTTTAGAGGGCCCCAGTGATTTCTCATAATCATGATGTTCATGGTGATTAACTCCGCTAATGCTAATGCACCAAAATGACTGAAGGAGAAAGCAGAGAGTTTTTGAACTGGAGTTTTAAAACTTTTCATGGACATACCATACATGTATTGTGTATGTTTTTGGCCATGAGCGAGCGAGTGACTGAGTGAGTGAGTGAGAGCCTCACCACTGTCAAAACAGCCAATTTCTGAAACCAAATGTGAAGGAATTGTAAGGTTTAGAAGTGAAGTTAATTCATATTTGAAAGGTGTAAGGCTCAGAATTTAATATAATTTATATTTGAGTTAATTTACTAGAAATGTATTTACAATGTTTAGTCAGTTAATCATTTACATATTTATGTTACACAATTATTAGTTACATATTTACATCCATCCATCCATCCATCTTCATCCGCTTATCCGGGGTCGGGTCGCGGGGGTAGCAGCTCCAGCAGGGGACCCCAAACTTCCCTTTCCCGGGCCACATTAACCAGCTCCGACTGGGGGATCCCGAGGCGTTCCCAGGCCAGGTTAGAGATATAATCCCTCCACCTAGTCCTGGGTCTCCCCCGAGGCCTCCTCCCAGCTGGACGTGCCTGGAACACCTCCCTAGGGAGGCGCCCAGGGGGCATCCTTACCAGATGCCCGAACCACCTCAACTGGCTCCTTTCGACGCAAAGGAGCAGCGGCTCTACTCCGAGCTCCTCACAGATAACTGAGCTTCTCACCCTATCTCTAAGGGAGACGCCAGCTACCCTCCTGAGGAAACCCATTTTGGCCGCTTGTACCCTGGATCTTGTTCTTTCGGTCATGACCCAGCCTTCATGACCATAGGTGAGGGTAGGAACAAAAACTGACCGGTAGATTGAGAGCTTTGCCTTCTGGCTCAGCTCTCTTTTCAGTCTAACGGTGCGATAAATTGAATGTAATACCGCACCTGCTGTGCCGATTCTCCGACCAATGTCCCGCTCCATTGTCCCCTCACTCACGAACAAGACCCCAAGGTACTTGAACTCCTTCACTTGGGGTAAGGACTCATTCCCTACCTGGAGAAGGCACTCCATCGGTTTCCTGCTGAGAACCATGGCCTCCGATTTAGAGGTGCTGATCCTCATCCCAGCCGCTTCACACTCGGCTGCGAACCGATCCAGTGAGTGCTGAAGGTCACAGGCCGATGATGCCATCAGGACCACATCATCTGCAAAAAAGCAGCGATGAGATCCCCAGCCCACCGAACTGCAACCCCTCTCCACCCCGACTACGCCTCGATATCCTGTCCATAAATACTACAAACAGGATTGGTGACAAAGTGCAGCCCTGGCGGAGGCCAACTCTCACCTGAAACGAGTCCGACTTACTGCCGAGAACCCGGACACAGCTCTCGCTTTGGTCGTACAGAGATTGGATGGCCCTGAGAAGGGACCCCCTCACCCCGTACTCCCGCAGCACCTCCCACAGTATCTCCCGGGGCACCCGGTCATACGCCTTCTCCAGATCCACAAAACACATGTAGACTGGTTGGGCATACTCCCAGGCTCCCTCCAGGATCCTTGCGAGAGTAAGAGTAAGAGTTCCACGACCAGGACGGAATCCGCATTGTTCCTCTTCAACCTGAGATTCGACTATCGACCGAACCCTCCTTTCCAGCACCTTGGAGTAGACTTTACCGGGAGGCTGAGAAGTGTGATACCCCTGTAATTGGCACACACCCTCTGGTCCCCCCTTTTTAAAAGGGGAACCACCACCCCCGGTCTGCCACTCCTTAGGCACCGTCCCAGACTTCCACGCAATGTTGAAGAGGCGTGTCAACCAAGACAACCCCTCCACACCCAGAGCTTTAAGCATTTCTGGACGGATCTCATCAATTCCTGGGGCTTTGCCACTGTGGAGTTGTTTAACTACCTCAGCAACCTCCACCAGGGAAATTGATGCCAATCCCCCCTCATCCTCCAGCTCTGCCTCTACCATAGAGGGCGTATTAGTCGGATTTAGGAGTTCCTCAAAGTGCTCCTTCCACCGCCCTATCACCTCCTCAGTTGAGGTCAACAGCGTCCCATCCTTACTGTACACAGCTTGGATGGTTCCCCTTCCCCCCCTCCTGAGGTGGCGAACGGTTTTCAGAAGTACCTTGGTGCCGACCGAAAGTCCTTCTCCATGTCTTCTCCGAACTTCTCCCACACACGCTGCTTTGCCTCTTTCACGGCAGAGGCTGCAGCCCTTCGGTACCTTGCAACTGCCTCCGGAGTCGTCTGGGATAACATATCCCGGAAAGACTCCTTCTTCAGTCGGACGGCTTCCCTGACCACCGGTGTCCACCACGGTGTTCGTGGGTTACCGCCCCTTGAGGCACCCAAGACCCTAAGACCACAGCTCCTCACCGCAGCTTCAGCAATGGAAACTTTGAACATTGTCCACTCGGGTTCAATGCCCCCAGCCTCCACAGGGATGCACGAAAAGCTCCGCCGGAGATGTGAGTTGAAAGTCTGTCGGACAGGGGCCTCCTCCAGACGTTCCCAATTTACCCGCACTACCCGTTTGGGCTTACCAGGTCTGTCCAGAGTCTTCCCCCACCCCCTGACCCAACTCACCACCAGATGGTGATCAGTTGACAGCTCCGCCCCTCTCTTCACCCGAGTGTCCAAAACATATGGCCTCAGATCAGATGAAACGATTATAAAATTGATCATTGACCTTTGGCCTAGGGTGCTCTGGTACCAAGTACACTTATGAGCATCCCTATGTTCGAACATGGTGTTCGTTATAGACAATCCATGACTAGCACAGAAGTCCAACAACAAACAACCACTCTGGTTTAGATCAGGAGGCCGTTCCTCCCAATCACGCCTCTCCATGTGTCTCCATCATTACCCACGTGCGCGTTGAAGTCCCCCCAGCAGAACTATGGAGTCCCCGACTGGAGCCCCATGCAGGACTCCACTCAAGGCCTCCAAGAAGGCCGAATACTCTGAACTCTTGTTTGGCGCATATGCACAAACAACAGTCAGAGTTTTTCCCCCCCCCCACAACCCGCAGGCGTAGGGGTGGCGACCCTCTCGTCCACCGGGTTAAACTCCAACGTAGCGGCGCTCAGCCGGGGGCTTGTGAGTATCCCCACACCCGCCCGGCGCCTCACACCCTGGGCAACTCCGGAGAAGAAAAGAGTCCAACCCCTATCCAGGAGTATGGTTCCAGAACCAAGACTGTGCGTAGAGGTAAGCCCCACCAGATCTAACCGGTAGCGCTCCACCTCCCGCACAAGTTCCGGCTCCTTCCCCCCACAGAGAGGTGACATTCCACGTCCCCCAGAGCCAGCCTCTGCTGCCCGGGTCTGGTCCGTCGAGGCCCCTGACCTTCACTGCCACCCATGTGGCAGCGCACCCGACCCCAGCGGTTCCTCCCACAGGTGGTGGGCCCATGGGATGGAGGGATGTCCGCCACGTAGCTTTTTCGGGCTGTGCCCGACCGGGCTCCGTGGCAAACCCGGCCACCAGACACTCGCTGACGAGCTCTCCATCTGGGCCTGGCTCCAGACGGGGGCCCCGGGCTTCCTCCGGGCAGGGTCACTTCATCCCTTCCTTGATTTTTCATAGGATTTTTGGACCATTCTTTGTCTGGCCCCTCACCTGAGACCACTTTGCCTTGGGAGACCCTACCAGGAGCACAAAGCTCCAGACAACACAGCCCTCAGGTTCATAGGGACACACAAACCTCTCCACCACGATAAGGTGATGGTTCCCGGTACATATTTACATGTTTACATATTTAACACAGTCAGGATATTCTGTTGAATGTGCCTTTCTGATTCCCTCACATTTACCTCAGTCTAAATTCTCGCTTCTGATTGGTTAGTTCAGTCACGTGGAAGGTCCGAACAAGGAAGTGTTGTTGTTGTGAGGGGTGTTCAGTAAAGTACCGCTTGAGAAAGTCATCCGTCTCCATCCTACTGTTTATTCTCATAAAGAGTGATCCACCACCACATACTGAACCCTCACGTTACATTTGGTGGCAGCGTGGTGTTATTTTGGTGGTCTTTGCGCATTTGTGAGTTTTATTCCTACGAACTGTGGATGTAGTCACTTTTTGTGCCATCTGGATTTTACACTCTTTGAGAGCAGTGGATTGACTAAAAACTAGTTTGGCGATATTAATGGACTTTTGCAGTATTTTTTTTTTTCTACCTTAAGTGCTTTTTGTGATTTTTGGACTGGACATTTTGTCACCATGTCGGCTGATGAAAGTGAAGCTGTGCTGCAGTCTCCTCCCTCACAACGACGGCAAGGTGCTACAGGGACAGGTGCTGCTTCTCTAGCCACACATGCTGTCTCCAGTGCCCTGAAAATTGATCTTCCACCTGCTTTTAAAGGAGATGGGACTGAATCATTCACAAGTTGGTCTCGACGCTTTGAAGTGGCAGTGCAGGCTATGAATTCAACTGATACGGATCTGCCTGCAGTGAAGCCTCCGTCCTCTTTACTCGCCTAGCAGATGCTGCATTTCTGTATTTGGACAGCCTTCCTTCTTCAACCCAGAGGGACTATGATTCAGTAAAGGAGAGACTCAGGGATGTTTTTGGACCAATATACTCCCTGCCATTCTTCCAGACACGTGAATGCTCGACCTCGTAAACCAGGTGAAAGTTTGGATGTATACAGTGCTGACATCACTCGTCTTGTACTAGAAGCCTTTCCCAACTATGACCACAATGCACTAGAGGGTGAAAAATGTTGCCGCTTTGTTGCTGGCTTGGACCCAAATCTTCAGTCAAAAGTGGTGCTGAGGATCTTGAGGAAGCCCTGCGTATCGCCAGCCGCTGTGAGAGAGCACGTGCAGCGCTCCAACTGACGACTGTAGGGTCTCCACACACTCAATCTTCAGAGCAGGTACTGATGACAAGCTTCTTCATGCAGTTGAGCTGCTGACTCTTACTGTCAACAGCTTACAAAGTGAAGTACACCTGTTACGAGAGAAACACAGTTACCTGGCTCAGCGTGTAGACTCCAAACATAGGAAGGTTTTCCTCCAACGATGCTCGATACAGTGCACGCAGTGTCTCTCCACAACCCTACCATAACAGACAACACAGCAGAGACAATTACTTACCTGAGCAGCATCATGGTCGTGATCCAGGGTCCTGCTATGAACGTTGTCCTCCTTCCTCTGTTGTTCAGAGTGACCGCCAGTGGCATGACATTGACAGACGTGACCGGCATCGCTCTCCCTCACGCCAGTCCTATCAGCACTCCAGGTATGGTCGCCATGACAATGATGACACACACAGATACAGACGCAGCCCTAGTCCTGCTCCACAGAGAAACAGAGATGCAAGTCCACACACTAGAGGCAGTGTTCGCTTCCAGTCTCCTGAAAGATATCCACACTCTGGCTCCAACCGTCAGGGAAACTTCCCTTAGCTGCTGTTGAGGGGCAAACATCAGCTACTGTCTCACAGCCCCGGAATGATTCCCCCAAGTTAATGCCTGACAAGAATGACTCACAACCTGATGATTCTGTCTCTTCTACAATCCTGGCTATTGTTGAGGGCTTTGAAGTGTGCACTTTAATTGACTCTGGTTCTACTGTCTCCATTGTGAGCGAAGATTTTCGTAAACTCTCACCCAGCATTGAGAAAACGCCCCATGACACCCTCCTCTCTGCCAGCTCGCTCAGTCAATGGACAGTGCCTGGACATTTTAGGCAAGTTAACGATTGGGATCAGACTTGGAAGTCAGGTAAGGCAACAGGACTTTGAAATTCTCAGAGGTGCTTGCCAGCCAGTCATTCTTGGTTTCGATTTTCTGCGGAAACGCCATGTCCTCCTTGACCTCAAAAACCAAATGCTGCAACTTTGGGACATGAAAATTCCTCTCCTACCCAAAGGACATGAAGTGGCCGCCTGCTGTAATGTGTCTGTGCTAGCGCCCACTAAGATTCCAGCTATGAGTGAAACCCTCATCACAGCCTGTGTGTCAGCAGCCACACCTGCTTCTCCCATGCCAACTGACTACTGTGGTGTTCTCATGCCCAACCCATCATGTGACATCATTGTGGCACATTCTCTCAGTGAGGTTCGAAATGGCACAACTGTTGTTCGAATCTTAAATCCCTCCAGGGATGACATTGAGCTGCATTCAGGTCAACACCTGGGTGAGTTTCATTTGGCTTCATCTGTTGACATATCGGGTGAAGGGACATGTTGTGCAACCTCCCTCGTACATGATTTAGCTCCATCTGTCCAGATAAATGACAGCGACCTGTCACCTTCCCAAGTTCAGTCTCTGAAGTCATTGCTTCAGAAATACTCAGCAGTATTCAGTAAACACTCCGAGGACAGAGGTCGCACGAGCATCATCAGGCATCAAAGCCGCACCGGTGATGCCACACCAATTAAGCAGAGAGCCTACAGAGTGACACCAGAACAGAGAGCTGAAATACAGACTCAAGTTGAAAACCTGTTAAAAGCAGATGTCATTGAGGAAAGCTACAGTCCCTGGGCTGCGCCAGTTGTTTTGGTGCGCAAGAAAAATGGCACATGGCATTTCTGCCTGGACTACAGAAAACTCAGTGCAGTGACAATCAAGGATTCCCACCCTCTTCCAAGAGTCGACGATGCACTGGATGCTTTGTTGGGCTCTGCCTGGTTCTCCACAATGGACCTGCAACATGGCTATTGGCAAGTTGAGCTGGATGAGGAAGACCGCGAAAAGACAGCATTCACAACTGGTAGTGGCCTTTATCACTTTGAAGTTATGCCAATGGGTCTCACCAATGCTCCAGCCACATGCCAGCGCTTGATGGAAATGGTACTTCGAGGTCTCCCATGGAAAACCTCCATCCATCCATCCATCTTCATCCGCTTATCCGGGGGTCGGGTCGCGGGGGTAGCAGCTCCAGCAGGGGACCCCAAACTTCCCTTTCCGGGCCACATTAACCAGCTCCGACTGGGGGATCCCGAGCGTTCCCAGGCCAGGTTAGAGATATAATCCCTCCACCTAGTCCTGGGTCTCCCCCGAGGCCTCCTCCCAGCTGGACGTGCCTGGAACACCTCCCTAGGGAGGCGCCCAGGGGGCATCCTTACCAGATGCCCGAACCACCTCAACTGGCTCCTTTCGGCGCAAAGGAGCAGCGGCTCTACTCCGAGCTCCTCACGGATAACTGAGCTTCTCACCCTATCTCTAAAGGGAGACGCCAGCTACCCTCCTGAGGAAACCCATTTCGGCCGCTTGTACCCTGGATCTTGTTCTTTCGGTCATGACCCAGCCTTCATGACCATAGGTGAGGGTAGGAACAAAAACTGACCGGTAGATTGAGAGCTTTGCCTTCTGGCTCAGCTTTCTTTTCGTCTAACGGTGCGATAAATTGAATGTAATACCGCACCTGCTGTGCCGATTCTCCGACCAATCTCCCGCTCCATTGTCCCCTCACTCGCGAACAAGACCCCAAGGTACTTGAACTCCTTCACTTGGGGTAAGGACTCATTCCCTACCTGGAGAAGGCACTCCATCGGTTTCCTGCTGAGAACCATGGCCTCCGATTTAGAGGTGCTGATCCTCATCCCAGCCGCTTCACACTCGGCTGCGAACCGATCCAGTGAGTGCTGAAGGTCACAGGCCGATGATGCCATCAGGACCACATCATCTGCAAAAAGCAGCGATGAGATCCCCAGCCCACCGAACTGCAACCCCTCTCCACCCCGACTACGCCTCGATATCCTGTCCATAAATACTACAAACAGGATTGGTGACAAAGCGCAGCCCTGGCGGAGGCCAACTCTCACCTGAAAGCGAGTCCGACTTACTGCCGAGAACCCGGACACAGCTCTCGCTTTGGTCGTACAGAGATTGGATGGCCCTGAGAAGGGACCCCCCTCACCCTGTACTCCCGCAGCACCTCCCACAGTATCTCCCGGGGCACCCGGTCATACGCCCTTCTCCAGATCCACAAAACACATGTAGACTGGTTGGGCATACTCCCAGGCTCCCTCCAGGATCCTTGCAGAGTAAAGATCTGGTCCGTTGTTCCACGACCAGGGACGGAATCCGCATTGTTCCTCTTCAACCTGGAAAACCTGCCTAGTGTATTTGGATGATGTCCTCATCTACAGCCGCTCTTTTAGTGAACATCTCCAACACCTGGAAGAAATTCTCTCCAGATTCCAGTCAAGTGGCCTGAAGCTGAATCCCTCAAAATGCTGTTTTGCCAGAGATCAGGTACAGTTTCTGGGCCATGTTGTATCCAAAGACGGCATTCAGCCAGACCCGCAAAATGTGAAAAGTGTTCAAGACTGGCCTATTCCACGGTCAGCTACAGAAGTATGAGCATTTCTGGACTTTGTTCATATTACCGCAAGTTTATCAGAAGCTTTGCACATCACAGTGTCCCCCTACACGCCCTCACAGAGAAGAATGCACCTTTTCAATGGACTTTTCAATGTCAGGATGCATTCACTTACCTGAAACATGCACTCACAAACCCTCCAGTGGTTGCATTCCCTGACTTTACTGTGCCATTCTCCTTCTACACAGATGCTTCAGGCTCTGCTATTGGTGCTGTGCTTGCCCAGAGACAAGGGAATCAAGAAAAAGTGATTGCTTATGCTAGTCATGTCCTCACAAAAGCAGAAAGAAAATGGTCAACATATGACAGAGAACTCTGGGCCATTGTCTGGGCCATGCGACATTTCCGCCACTATCTTTACAAATAGCCCTTTGTTATTGTCACTGACCACAAACCTCTCCTGGGTCTCAGAAAAATACCTATTGACAATGACAGAACTGGTCGTCGTGCACGCTGGGCTTATGAACTTGATCCTTTTGAATGGACTGTAATTCACAAGGATGGCCACAGTCACCTCAATGCAGATGCAATGTCACGTCGCCCTGCTGACTTCAGACCAGCAGAGCAGAGCACCTTCTCCAGTGCTCCTGGTAATCCACACTCTGACAAGAGACATTCTAGTCTAAGTCCTGTAAGTCTGTCTAGTCCTGTCAGTTCTGTACATCACAGTCTCTGCAGTACTGATACACAGCAGGTTTGCTGTAACCTGACTGGAACACAGCCTCCTCCAGCCTCCTCACAGTGTGTTTCACAGTCTGTCTTCTCCACATTTGTGCTTCAGCTCCCTGAAGATGATTTTAAAAAAGAACAACAGCAAGACTCCATACTGTCAGAGGTCATTAGCTGGAAAGTTAAAGGACAGAAACCATCATACTGGCGCATGAAAAAACGCACACTTGCTGAGAAGGCACTTTGGCACGAGTTCCACAGACTTACCTTTCATAATGGTGTACTCTGCCGTAAAGTTTTCAACCCATCCACAAAATCAGTGCTCCATCAAATGATTGTCCCTCATGCTTTGAAAGACACTGTTCTGCAGATGCTGCATGGAAATCCGGTAACTGGTCATCTATCTGCTGATAAAGTCCTGAAACGTGCTCAGCAATGGTGCTATTGGCCCTTTATGTCACGTGACATCAAGATGTGGTGCAAGCAATGTACTCCATGTGACGCAAGACGGAGTCCCACACCTCATCAGAGAGCTCCAATGAGAACAATTGTTGCTACGGAAGGTCGCAGCAGACATACTTGAGCTCCCCATCACAAGTCGTGGAAACAGGTATGTGCTTGTTGTCCAAGATTATTTCTCCAAGTATGTCAACCTCTATGCCATCCCAGACTAGCGCTCCATAACAGTTGCAAAATGTCTGTTTGAAAACTTCGTCTGTGAACATGGTATCCCGGGGATGCTTCACACTGATCAGGGACGTCAGTTTGAGTCTGACCTGGTGAAACATCTGGGCGTGCAGAAAACACGAACCAGCCCATATCATCCTCAGTGTGACGGCATGATTGAGAGGTTCAACAGGACACTTATTGATCAGTTAGCCAAGACACTTCTTCAACAGCCTGGTAAATGGGATGACTGCCTTAACCAAGTTGCTTTGGCTTACAATACCAATCCTCACTCTACAACAGGTTTCACACCATTCTTCCTCACACATGGTCATGCCTGCCGACATGCTGTTACCTAACAACACACCATCTACGTCTACTACGGGTTCTCCTGCTGACTATGTTGCACAATTGACGCAGAAACTTCAGTCCGCTTTCAGTTCGGCTGCATGGAACAGAGATCGGGCCCACAATCAGCAGAAACGACAGTATGACAAGAGTGTTAAGCACACTCCCTATGTTCCCGGAGACCTTGTCTGGTTAAATGACCCCACTACAGCAAAACAAAAACTCGCTCCTCACTGGAAAGGCCCCTTTGAAATATTGGAGTGCCTTGGATCTGATGTGGATTCTCCTGGAGTGACATATAGGATTCACTATAAGTCCCAGATAGTCCACTACAACCGTCTCAGACCCTACCATGCTCTTGTGCCAGATCGTGGGACTCTTTGCAGCCTCAACTCCCTCGTTTGACTGCATTGTCAGGTGCTTTGCCCTTTAAGCCTTCAAAGTTGGCAGCCACGAAGAGCTACAACTTATCTGGCCACAGCAGTACTCCCTCATTGGCCCCTCCTACTGGCCATCCACAACCCCGACCACAGCCCCAATCCCGCTCTCCCCTGACTCAGTCTTGGTCTGCCCCCCCCCCTCTGGCCCAGTACGCCAGTTTGACACTGTCCACTCCTCGAGGTGCTGGTTCTTCGCTACGCCCTGGGAAACGTCCAGTTAGGCCTCCCAGATTCCTTAAGGACTATGTTTTGAAGTGACACAGTTGCTTTGTTGTTGTTGTGGTTATACAGTTGTAGGCAAGCTCCTTTGGGTTGATGCAGTCGAGTGCTAGTGGGAGACACATCTTGGACGTCAGAGCTTCCTGTTGAGAGTTAGCTAGGTACTGAACATTTGTGATACATTATTAGAGTTTAGATTCTCTGCCTGAGCCCGAACCGGACCCGACCCTCGGGCCGATATTTTCCGCCGCTATCCTTGGGCCGGGGCCTTGATCAAGCATTTGTGTTTTTTAAATCATTACTTTATTAGCCTTATTCAGTGGGGAGAAAGCTATGCCTCTCCAGCTTCTCTCGTAGCTTTGGGTGCATGTCCTGCACTGACTTGAGTGTGAGGTAAACTGTGCTACATCATGTCACCCCCATCTGCAGCAGTTTTGTCGGCCAGCACGTTAGCATGTGGACTGTGCCGAAGGACCGTATTAATTAGGTGATCGAGACAAGAAAGTCTCCTATATGGTTCCAGGGCTTTGATTATGTTGCTGCCTTGATCTGTTACCCACACTATTTGGCTGAGGGAGCTTGGGTCGAGTTTCTTCATTCAGATCCATTTGCGATCCATTCCATTCTGAATAAACAAACAGCGCAGTTTACATGCTTTGTCCTTGTTGCATTACCTGTATTTATTAAGATAATTCTAAACAGATTTCTGTAGTTCAAACAACTCAGAATTGTAGTTGAGAACGTCAGTTATAACGGCCCACGTATTAAAAAATTGTCGGGTTTAAATCGGGCTCATGATTACAGTTAATGTGTCAGGCCGGGCTCGGACGCAACGTGCACGGGCTCAGGTAGGGTTGGGCTTGAGTTTTTGGGCCCAATCTAACCTCTATACATTATCATTCTCATGTCATCATGTTTGCTTCTTGCTGGTCTTCCAGGTATTATCTTCTAAACAATATAGCTTACAATGCTGTTTTATGATTTGTTCTCTACATGTGATAATATCCAATATTTCAATAATACAGTGAAAAAAGTAGAAATGTTAAAAAGGGAAAACTGTATGCAGTGTTCGCATTAAATAAACAAGTGAAGTAAAAATGGGGTATTCGGTAAAATAGGGTTTAATTGGCTCCTCTTCAATGTTGCTCAAACTTGACTTCACTGTGATATATAAGTCAGTCTCAAACACGGTTTAAGTCACTGCAAGTTAATTTTCATCCCGCTTTGACATTAACAGAAACTAATGGCTGCCTGGATAGTAATACAATTATGTATAGAAATGAGCTTCAACATGAAAAACACTAAAACAAAAACACCACTTTAATCTAATAATCTGTACTCTACACATGTTGGCAATGATAAAAATAAAAAACCAGTTTGGGGCCTTCATGGTGAATAAAGCTCTAATTACTTCTCCCTCACCCACCATAGCTTTTATAGGCTTTGCAAGGCTCCATCTCCTCTCCTCCATTCCTCTACTTCCTCTTACCAGAATGCCACGATTTCGCTAATATCAGATGTCAGATAGCCCAGGTGGAGGAAAAAGAGAGTGGTCTTAGAGACAGGCTGAGTTATGTGGCTGTCTGAGGTCTTATTACCAGTGCACTGCCTACAGGCAGCTTACCCATTAGGGAATACATTGAGCATCTCTCATACATTAATTCAACTTAAACAGCTGATCAATACTGGATATTTTGTGAGTTCTCCCAAATAGGAATCACTCCATGACACTTACCATGCAAAACATCCAGCTGCTCCACCCACAGACATTGTTTTTTCACCAGTCACCTCTTCTGATGAGGTTATCGCAGTACTGCAGCAGTCAGCTGTGTGCCTTTTGTTTTTATTTGACCACAAGTTTTATTTGAGCCAGTTAAAGATATACAGTATAACTGTTTTTTTTCGGTATGCATGTCTGTGTATTTTACTGATTTTATGCATCACAGAATAATCATTTCTTGGCACAGCGGGTCACAATGGAGTTTGTGGAGGTTGATGATTAAGATAAAAACACATTGTAGTGTATTGAGGTAAGTGACCTGCCGCTCTGTTCAGATAAGACTCCAATTAATCCGGGCTGAATTGCAGTAATGTAAAATAAAGATAATTACTAAATCACCAGGCTACATTGCTTTGATAGATTTTTGTTACTCAATGTTATTGCTGCAAGGAATGAGAAATTAAATGGATTATATCACAGCATTTTCAGATGGATTACAACTGCTTTTAAATAACCGCAAGAGCAATTTCATCAGCCCTGCAATTCGAGAAGCCACTGACAGGCACTGCATGATTCAAATTGAACTTGCTCTCATCATTTTAATAAACCGCTTCAGTCTTCACCCCCAGCAGGCACACACACACACACACACACACACACACACACACACACACAAACACATATAAATTGTGCACACCATAGGCCTTTTAATCTGGAAAAATAGACACATATTTATGAAATCTACACATAGCTGCTACTGTTTTTAAAACTTGATTAAATGTTTTTGAATGATTCCATGAAACAGTGAAAGATTTAGATACTTGATGTCAATCTGGC
Source organism: Sander vitreus (assembly GCF_031162955.1). NCBI lineage: Eukaryota > Metazoa > Chordata > Actinopteri > Perciformes > Percidae > Sander > Sander vitreus. The sequence continues at coordinate 21,916,523 of NC_135855.1, forward strand.
CTTTTGATTTCAACTTCTGTGTCTTTTTTAGTCTAACGTGAGAGACAACACAACATGGGGACAATTTGTATACCTACATCTTCAATAAACATGGCCCAATGAGGAAGAAGATGTCACAGGAATTGTTTTATTTGCTGTGTTTGAAGTTCAGGGTTTAAAAACAGTAAATAGTGGACAAGTAATCAAAGGCATGTGATGAGAGATTTCACGGGTGGTTATCTCCAGGTCCTTGCTGCCATTTCTGTGTGTGCCGAGAGATTGTGGAGAGCTCGGCGTGCCAAGCGCCTAGGGCTGCTGCAGTGACTGCTCTCCTTTAAAACCATGCTGGCACAGAGCCCCCTATCGAAGCCAAGGCCTGACTCTGTAAGCATTCATTATGGCATCCATTAGAATAAACATCTCAACCTCCCCCAAGACCAGCTCCCTTGCTTTTAAGTGCCATTTGACAAGGCTGCATCCAAGCTGCAAAATGAGAACAGTGCCCACATTTTATTGTATTTATTTATTCATTTCTGTATGTAGACCTTTTTTCAGACAGAATCCTACTGTTTTTACATGAAGAGCTTTTAAATGTTTGTTTCAAAGTGTTTCCTGTCTCTATGGAAAACTGACAGTAGAGCCAACAAAGAGTGAAAGAATGCCAATGGCTAATCTGTGCTCTTCTTAAGTCCAGGGACACAACAGTATATTGTGCATTTTTGTCAACATTTAAAAATATCTATATAGATAATACAATGTTCAAGCCACTTAAATCAGTTTTGTGGAAAATAGGTGAGCACAAAAGCTAGCCCAGGAATGATTAGTAGTAGCCTTATAGGTGTTCATGCTGTTCCCCGTCTTCATTGTCATTGGAGACAGAAAACAGAAACAGAAAAAACGCCCCCATAAGTCATTTGTTCAAGCAGCATTTACAACTCTTGTTTACGTTTCTAGTGGCGGTGCCCGCTAGTGGCCGTAGTAATTATGACGGGAGCAAAGCAGGAAGTATGTTGACGAAGTATAAGAGCGGCAAATTCCACATAAGGTTGGGGTGCTGGATGAGTCAAACAAACGAAGTGTTCAAGTAACCATTTGGAAATAAAAGTAGATGCATTTTTTTTACTTTACGGAAAAAATGCAGGAGTTTTATCCAGGAAACCGGGATTTGAGTCCAGTAAACATAAAAGTAAGCGCAAGGGGTTTTTTTCACTTTACGAAACAAACGGAACTACGTCTCATTCTGTGTCCCATGCGTACCTGAAGTAACGTAACAGATCTGCTGATTTGAACCCAAACTACAATTTCTTTTTTAAACATAACCAAGTAGTTGTGCCTTGACCTAAATAAAATAACCTAAATTATTTTTAATTTAGGACAGGATCTATGTCATCCTAATACTCCCTAAGTTAGGATGGTCCTGTAATAGCAAAATTCCTATTTAAAGATGAGATAGGATTTTTTTCCTAACAGGAAGCATGTTTCTGCAATATCATAAATCCTAAACATCATCCTAAACTAAGATCAAATAGGATTTCAGATTTAGGACGTTTCTGTAATGAGGTTCCAGGTCTGCATTAACAGCTCTCTCTTGTGTACTGCATTGTTAAAGACGATGAACTCCGGATCTGGAGTTTTCATTTCAAGTTTTAATTTCAAAAAGAGAGGATCTCAATAACAAAGTGCAACCCCTCAATGTGAGAGGTGTATCTCTTTCCCTGCTGCAGCAGCTCTTTTGCCAACAAAGCCTGTTTGGGTAGAACAACAAAAGAGAGCACTGAAACAAACACCAGGCATTATCATCACCATTATTGACAATAACAACAGCAGTAATAACAACAACAAAGGGCATCCTGGGATATCAAGTCACATTTGTTTCCCCATTTGCTGTATGAAACGTACTGTAATAAGGCTGCCTTTCTACTTTCATTTGGAGTGCCAGGCTTGTCAGCAGGCCACGGACAGGAGGGTTTCATCAGCTCGCTTTTTACTCAGCCAACTTCACTCTCAACCTAACTAGGCCAACAGGCTTGACACTTTGCGTTGGAGTACAAAGTCTCATATAAATGAAATGCAGATGATTGGTAAAATGATATGATACACAAAAGCAAGTGTCATCAGGCTGTCATGTCTGCCTTGTTCCCCCTTGGTGTGTAGTGGCACGCCTTGGGCCACGTCGACTTTCCTCCCTCCCTCCCTTTCTCCCCTCGCAGTCCAGAGACGCCGGTCGTCTGGCTGACTGACAGGCAGAGGGAGAGATGAACTGGATTGGGCTGCATGTGCCCCTTAATGCAGAAGGAGAAATAAAGACAGACCAGCAGTCAACAACTCATAAGCAAATCTCTTTAAAAGTGAAAGTGAAAAAGACGCCAAGACAGTGACTATAA